>NW_024532983.1:0-66220 GCF_016097555.1 Gigantopelta aegis
AATGTTTTTAACGTCAGTTGCTTACAATAAAATTCTTAACTATTGGTCCCCCACTTGCAATCAACTTACAAATGGGCAATTATTGGTTTTTCCGTTTCCTGGCAACCCACCCGGGGACCCCCCCGTCAAAATCGGCATTCAATTATAAATTATTACTGTATTTTTATACAAGGGCAAATTGTTTTTTATATTGGTTTGGGATTTCCTTTTCCCATGGTATGGCCCAAATATTTTTTAAAACCACATGATAATTACTAAATGTTGTCAATTTTTAATTTCGTCCAACACCATTAACGGCCCAAAAACTGAAAACATTTCTTGAATCTCAACCCCCTTATCTCATCCCTATTGGTGATACAAACAGATGTACAGGCTATTGTAAACCATTCTCCCCCTTATTAGCATGGAGTTTTAAAGGTCAAACCTTTGGGGCCAACTACATAACAGGAAAAGACCGATTTTCAATCATAAATGGAAGATTTTTAAGATCCGAGCTTCCTAGAATTTAACATGCAATGATAAATAAATTTTTAAATAAGTAATAATAATAATGTGTTGTATGCGATTTCAGATCACTTTGATGTCATTGAGCTGATGAAGCTAATTTGGTAAGTGATTCTTCCCTGTTCCCTACTTTGTCAAGCAACTCTCTCAGGATTTGCTTCAAAAGGAAGGAGTCAAATATTTGCGTCACTCTTTGAAACTGCCATAATATGATATGAACACAGCCCATGTTTTGATAGAAGAAATGAATTTACAGATCAAAAGCCAAGGCTTGTCAGGTTTCCATTTTGACATTTTGGGTTCTTTTCCTTTTGATGATCCTATGTGGCTGTGTGGTACTAAACGTTCAAGTACAACTCTGTCTCTTATGTCCAGTATTCTCCGCCTTTATATTACACGAAAAGTTAAAATTGAAGAGTTTTCATTTGATGATTGTGTCTCTAATGAAATTAATCTGATGATTTTGCGCATAAACACATCAGATGGCTGTACAAAGAAGTTTTAAGAAATCTAAGAAGAATTAAAAACCAGCCTGGCAAAATGAAGCTACTGCAAAGTGGAGTCTGCAGCGTTTGAACATATTCAATGTAGGCTATAGCAAAGCAGCATATGAATTTCTGCCATTTCTAACCCAACATTGCAACAACCTGTTACCACTTGTGTTCCTTAATATTGACCACGACCTCTACTGTCTACAGCATCCACTTAAACTAGAAGATATGGAGCATGATAATATCCCAATGAACCATCTCGTTCGTTCGAGAATAAAACATCTCTGTCATTATGCTTTAGCTGGACATCAAAAGTCTAGACAATGTCCAGTGATAGTTTGGTTAACAGAAAGGCAGTCGGACAATTTTTCAACGGGAAACTCAAGACATTTGCAAAAGCTTCAAAAAAGATATGAATATCGAAGACGTCACAAGTCCTCTATGTTCTCTCCTGATCTTAAGACATAATAAGAAAACAGCTTGAGGAAGAGAACTATCAAGGAAGTGAATTTTTTGATTCAATTCCCCTAAGATGGTTTTTTCTCCGTAGTGCTATTCAAGTGCAAGATCCTTTACCGATCCTAATGAAAAATCAGATCTCATTAATCTGGTAGCTTCTGTAGTTGTTATGGACACAATGATATGAGATGTTTCTCAAACATTCACGAGCTTTGGAAGTCTCTTTTATGCTAGTGACATACCATCTTTAAAAGAAATTGTCATCACAGATATAGAAAGATTTTGTGACATGCCTTGACAAGGTTTACAATTACGCAAGATGATACCTCATCTGACCATGGATTAATAGAGGAAGATACTTCAATAAGTGCTTAATCAACAAGGATCTAAAATTGTTTGTATGGCAGTAGTGACATCTTTTCAGTTAGCTGTTCCCATTATGAAGGGTAAAGTACATGGAGAAGAAGAAGCAGATGATAGCAAGCAAAAATACTATATTCCTAGTATGCGACGTTCATCTGTTATAGATGGTCCATTGAAGATTCATTGTACATTTGTCTAGAGCCCAAATACATACCAGGTAATCTACAAGTCTCACTGACACGTTCCTTTTTGAAATATAGCAATTGTTTTCTTGTGCCTTCTAAACCAATTAACATTACAGTCATTGAAGTTTCGATACATTAATGGCAAGGAAAGGAAGAGTGTCCAAGTTACATTAGTAGATCATTGGAGATGCTACTGAATTACGACTTGATGGTTGTCATGAACTATATGCAGAGACTTGTAAACTTAGTATTGGAGTTTGTCCGAGCTGCTCTAGAGAACATCAAAGAAACTTTGCCATCATTGCAGTATCATTTTGCCTTTTGCTGTCAAAAGAAAAAGAGAAATTCCACTACCTTGAAAACAGTCATAATACTGACTCTTTATGTGTTGAGTGTCAGCCTATAAATCAATGCTGGCTCTCAGCATACATTGAAGTAAGACAACTAATTTAAAATTTAGAAGTCAGTTATTAATTTATTTCTTTTTTATGTGTAGTGCTCACAACAATCTGAGCCACAAAGTAAGAAATTAAATTTAGTTTCATTATGATATTACACTATCTATTATATAGACACTCTCCTCACACCAGAAGAAATGACAAAATTAGCCATTGGATTGTCTAAAGAAGTTCTCGATTTCAGAAGCTAGAAAAGCTATGCACTGCCTTAAATGTTCCAGTGGAGAGGATACAAACAATAACAGGATGGCGTCGTTTTCTTAAGTTGATAATGATTGGGAAGAAAATAATGCTACCAACTGCTCCAAGCAAAATCTCCTAGCTATTTTACATCACCTAGGTTATAATGACATGTAAACTACTGTCTATCCTTTTGTACATTTTTATAATTATACTAAGAACATTTAGCTATGTAGTTTGGTGTTGACATTTCAGTATATATATGACCGTATTATACTACGTTTTTAATGGTAAATGTTACTTAATATTAAATACCTTAGGTAATGCTGATTATAGCATGATGATGAATCTCCTACCAGAAAAAAGTAGAGGGCAACACCAATAGCCAAATGAAACTTGTGTTAAAACAATGTCATTGATTATCAATTACATGGATCAATGTTAGATGAGTCATTAATGACACATACAACCCTATTGTTGCATTGTGATTTGCAACAGTTAATATAATTAGTTAATTTTATGTGCTATTGGATCATTGTCATAATAATATATGATCTTTTTGCTATTTTGAAAAATAACAACAAAAATATATGATGTTCTTGTGTGAAAACAGTGTACTGTAAATAAAAAGGCAAAATAATGAAGTTAGAAATCCATTTCTTTCTGGCTTTCTAAAATTGCCTGAACTGTCTCACGCAACTCTGGAGGAAGATCTTGCAGTAATTCAGCCTCTGTCAAATTTAAATCTATATCTTGTTCTTCATCAAGTCCTTTACTCTCTTGAAGGACAATCAATTCTGACTGCACTTGACCTGAAGTAAGTGCCAATTCATCCAAAGGATCTTCTGGCTGCAAAAAGAGAAAGGAGATCAGACATGTTTAGAAGGCAGGATCAATTGAATCTACTCCAAGTTCTGTTGTGACAGTTTCAAGGAGGATTTTTTCATCAACATCTGTAGATACTAGAGGAGTTGTTGGAGAAGATATAGTGTTATAGATGGTGATATAAGAGGAGGCCTAGGGTGTTGTGGTGATCCTGGTATGGAAATTTGAGACTCTATAAGAGATGATTCAGATAAGAAGTGTAACTCATTGATTGTGATGGGGAAAGATTAGTGGAGAGTTCAGCCAAGGTTGGTATGGTAGGAATAGTTGGGGGTTGAGCAGAAGATAGTATAAGTGTATCTGGTTAATGTTTACTGGTTCGAATAAAAGATGCAGGAGGTTGGTAAGAAAGAACAGGAGTAGTTTCTGTGAGTGGCATTGAGTTAGGTAATGATGGAAAAAGGAAAGAAGACTGTGCAGGGACTGGTTGGGATGAAAGTGACAACAAGTAAGGTTGAGTAATAGGAGAAAGGACTGGTGCATTAAGTAAAGCAGGTAATATAATAGGACTTGTAGTGATTGGTGCAGCAGGTAAGGGAGAAAAGACACAAGGAACAGATGATGTAGTTGAAAACAAGACTTGGCAGAGGAGGAAAGTAAAAGTCAGTTTCTTGAATATTGGTACTTGTCATCACATCAGGTGAGGAAATTGATGGAGACAACATTGGAATATCCAATGAAAGAGTTGTGTTGTTGAAACAATAGGTATTGGTAAATTTTCTGTTTCTTTCACAGACAAATTTACAGCTAGACCAGCAGTTTCAGACAATGTTGTCTCTATAAAAGTACTAGTACTGGAATCTGGACAAGGAAGAGCATCAGATCCAATGATACCAAAAGAGAGTTTGAAATAATATCGTCAACAATTTTGTTGTCATCATTTTGAAGATCTTCAATATTTAATGAATCAATTTCAGATTGCTTGTCAAGTGATACTGTCAGATCATTGTCATCAACTTGTATTACAGATACGATATTACTTGAACTAACCTTGAAACAGTACCACTCAATGAAGTTGTTAAAGGTTGTGAAACTATGTCACCAATAGATGATTCTAAACCTGATTTATCTACAGAAATAACTGGTTCAACTGGTTTAACAGGACTAGTAGGTGGAGTAGTAACAAACTGATAAGACTTATCCGAAATGCCCAATGGAGGTAACAGTGGCATAGATCGAAGAGCCACTGGACTATTGACATGCAGACAAGCTCTCAGTAATCACATCAGTATGGCAAGTACTGGGTTCTGATGTACCAGTATTGACAAACGTGAGGTCTGGCATACTGGTGCTAAAATGAGCTATTTTAGCTGGAGGAAAAATCATCTCTACTAAGGGGAGACAATGGTCTCTTTAGGGAAGATGCACAAATGGTTTAGAAGTAATTGAAGTAATTGTACATTAGCTTCAATTGAACTAGGCATAGTTTACTGTTGTATCATTACCAGACTCCTGTATTTCTGGTACAACATTAATGAGAGTCTTTTAAATCAGCAGAAATAGCAGATTGCCTGGATATCATGGGATGAGGCTGTATTCTATGTCATCAGTAAACTATTGTCATCTCTTGTTTACTTTCTTGTTTGTTCTCTTTCTCACTCTTACTGCTGTCTTTATCAATATCTATATCTGCTTGGACTCCAATGGTAGTTGTTTCTGTCTGTTGAGGATCAGTTTGAATACTAATGGAGCGCTGAGTTGAAGTGGGAGGCACAGTCAGAGGAAGGAGGAGGAGCTTTAGAACGAGAGCCAGAAAGATGGATGTGAGCTATGATGCTTTTAATGCTAGCTGAACCTAGAGATATGTTGACAATTAGATGTAGATGTATGAGATAGCTATAATAATATACTTGAGAAGGTAATTTCTTCTCAGTCTCATCAACTGTTACATCTGGTCTATTTCCACTTCCTCTGATTGTTGATAAAGAAAGAGCGGTGACAACTTGTGCTTGGGTAGGAGCAGATGAAAGCATTCTAGCCACAAGCCGTGGGTACCCCTCCCTGTCCTCTTCCCTTCAGGTAACCAAGATCTCTTACTTTCGGATCCAGAGACACTAAAGTGAATAATACAAGAAAGTTATTACACACACACACACACACACCACATACCAGTCTGCTATATAAGTAAGCTTTCATCACATATGGCTCGGTCTTACTTCAGCATAATGCCGATCTACTGATATACTGTAAAGAAAGCAATGTCATTATTTAATATAATACAAAGAAGTCACCTCAGCAGAGGGCTTAATTGTGTTAATGTTGCCTTTTTCTCTATAGTAGGTAAAATATATATCTTGAATTTAAAACCCATATAAATGACATAATAACTAACATTGATAAACTGTCCTTCTGCTCTAAATGCTGTCACTACAGCAGCATAAGCCTCCAGTTCTATATAAAACACATTTATACCAAACACTGTCTAATGCTAGCACTTACCTAAACGTCTTAGTACGCGTCTAGCTTCAGAAAACACTCATCTTCCACAACTCCACACAGATTTATAACCACACACCATAATTAATTTACGTGTTGATAACCACACCCGCTAATTAACGGTATTCACATACCAATGGAGAGTCAGCTTTAGAATTACATAATTTTCTTATAAACAATACTGTACAATTAAAAAACACATATTATGTGCTGTATTAAATAAAGATAAAGCAATTCAGTAGTACAAAGTTAATGCAAAAAAATGACCCTAATTTGTACAACATTTTACAGCAGTAATATTATGTACGTGATCAATTGTTTCTCTTTCTAGCAAATTTCATAGCTTGTCCAAGAACTTATCCAATGAAGGAATACCCTCGGAGGAGACCCTTTCTCTTCCTGGGTTTCCTTGACAACAACGCCTGGTTTTGTCTCTTCATCATAGGGGTCACCAGGAAGAATCTGCCAATGATCAAAATACGCATTGAGGGAAGGCTTGACCACCAGTGTTAGATCGAAGATCAGCAGTAAAACCTATGTAAATTAACAAGAGTAAACCCCTGTAATTAAATATTCATTACAACATACCAAATGACTCATCACAGGTAAATAAGCTCGGACCATGAACATAGGAGTACCAGCAACTTGGTTCTCCTCAAATACGTGACCACGACGACGATTTAAAACACCATAAATACCTCCAACACAACCTCAGGACACTAAAGATACAAAAATTAATAAATTAATTAAATGGGTGTGGTTTCATACCTGTATTTCTACAAGATATACTGGTTCTAGAATACGAGGTTCAGCAGTCAACACACAAGCATACAAAACACACGTCGAGTAGTTGGAATTATCTGTCCTCCTCCACGATGAATAGCATCAGTGTGCAGAGTTACATCATGAATATTGAAACGAACACCTCGCATGTTCTCCTCACACAATACACTCTTAAAAATAAACATTTTAACAGTAGTTCTTTATAACGTCATTCTCACTTCTTTTGTGGCCCATGAAAACCAGCAACAACACTGTCTTTAATTTCATTCAAATATTTGAACTCCCTTAGTAACATCTATCAACATGTTAGGACCAGATCCCTCAGGACCAAACACCAAACTTTACGCGCTTCAGTCAAATCCCATTCGTATTTTTCAGCTAGGTAACGAGCTCTCTGCTTTGGTTCTTGTTTCTGATTGACGTCACCCTTTAAAAGAATTTATTTTAACTAATTAAATAGTTGATTTTACCTTGTCAATATCTTCAGCAAGACCATTGGGAAGGGGACAACATCTCATGAACAATCTATTGTGCTTGTTGGGAGATTTAGCAAGGCAAAGGACACCACTCTCGGCAGACACAGTTTCACGATATGACACCACTGGGTCAGATTTCTATAAATTGTTGTTTAATAGCAAGTACACAAGTTATCTATTGTACTTGATAGGAATACAAGCGTGGTCTTCCTCCAAGTCTTTGAGGCAAATTTCCAGATGAAGCTCACCAGCACCAGCAATAATATGCTCACCGCTTTCTTCAATCATACACTAAAAAACCACACCATTCTTAATCAAAGACCACACCCTTTCTTATAGTTGTCTTACCTGAACCATAGGATCAGATTTAGCTAATCGTTTCAAAACCTCAAATAGTTTAGGTAAATCCGATGGGTTCTTAGCTTCCACGGCAACCCGTACAACAGGACTAACACTAAACTTATCACCTGGAGAAAGATATACACACTATAATATACTGACATCCACAAAGAGGTAACTAACCTCATATTGTGGGCCTGATCATAGGTAGTGATAGTACCCAGTCTTGACAAGAAATTGATCAACACCTACTAATCCACAACATTACCACAAGGGACGTCTCAATGGGTTCAAATATCGACCCATCATTAAAATAGTCCTACAAAATACAGAGATATCGCATTTACAGTTAACACTGTATCACCATACCTTTGAATGGGTTTTACATAAAGATCTTCCTTCTTGCCTGGGACATAGTTAGGTCCCCTATAATCGTGCTTTAAGACCAGTAGAAACAGTACCACTAAATACACGTCCAAAAAGCATAAAACCGTCCTTTATCGGTTGTGGGTACCATCTTGCTAATATACATCATTAATGGTGCCTTAATAACACAATAGAGAATGTATTACAAGTACACAAAGCAAGTGTTACTTACCGCAGGGTCCACAATTTTGATGCCGAGGGCACAAGGGTCGTCATGAGGTCCTTCGTAAAGTAGTTCCATTCTATATTTTCTGAGCAGTGACAGGAGATGGTAAGTGAAATTGTTATCATTTGAAGTAAAGCGTCACCAGCTGGAAGCCATTTTTCGCATAACAGCTTTCAAAAGTGGTTTTCCTTCTTTTTCCTAAGTTACAAGAGGAATTAACAACATCCTAGTACTCTCGGTTCTTACCTTGTCTTCACCGTCCAATTTGATACTCAATTTTTCAATAAGTTTCTTGATTTCCTCTTTCTTGAAGTTTCATTATGGCATCAAAATCTGAAGACAATAAAAAGGACAAAGGTCACAGAAATAACTATGTGATCACTTCTTCACTCAACAGAACATAACATACTTGTAGATGGATCCAATACAAACTGACAAAAACCACGTACATAGCCATCACCACCTGTTTTGTTCCATTTCTTCTAGCAGGTGAAAAAAACTGATCACCCCAAAGACGCTTCATTAATTTAGCTGGCTCAATTTTGAACTTGGCAGCAATAAATCTCTCCAAATGTTTTCAATGTGAAAGCCCAACCATGAAGACCAGATCCAAATCCTACAGTGCCCCACTGGGATCAACCTATAAAGCAAGATATTAGTGGTGACTCATTTATATTCGGTTCCTAAATTATAACGATCCTAATATTAAAGGGGTTCTTACCATGATGTTACCCATAGGACCATCTTCGTCATTGTAAGTGGCAATAATAACATTAATAGATTCAACAATTCGCTGAAAGGTCTGATAAAGATCTTCCTGTTCCAGCTGGAGCTCTAGTAAAGCACGATCCATCTTGTTATAAAGGTAACTGGTTTGATCCTTTCAGCAATGGCCTGACGCAGGACAGTCTCAGTTTGAACACACACTCCTGTAGAAGACAATAAAATTTTCTCTACAACTAGTATCCTTCTACTTACCACTGACACAGTCTACAACTACTAGAGCACCGTCTGTGACACGTAGAGCAGCAGTGTCACTTCAGAAGAGAAGTCAACATGGCAGGAGAGTCAATGAGATTGATCAAGAAACCCATTGCCATCTTTCTCTTGCTTGATAAATTCCATGTCTTTTTCTTGTAGTTCATAATAGAGTGAAATTGCACTGTGAAATGTAGACATTTAAAGTAGACAATGGATAATATAACTTACAAATGGACATATTAAAAGTAGAAATGGACACATAAGTTAACATGTGAAAAGTAGAAGAAAATGGACATACAACATATTGAAGTGGGAAATGGATACATAGATACTAACGTTGATTTGATGGTGATACATCTCTCTGTTCATCTTTTCTCGTGTCAGTAAATCTAGTCTCCCAGCTCTTTCTCCGGCAATGATACCAGCTTTACTTACCAGAGAGTCAGTAAGTGTAGACTTGCCGTGGTCGACATGGGCAATGACAGACATATTGGGATGTTCGTCCGCTTGTCCATAATAGCTCGAACCTAAAGAGAAACAATATTGCCAGGTGGCACAAAATAATAGGTCACTGTTAACTACAATGGTCACTATAGATACCAATGTACTCTAGAGCTCTCCCTCTAATACACACACTGGCTGTATTATTAATTTATAGTTACTCACTTGGTCTATTGTAAAATGCACCTGACATGACCAGAACATATAAAAACAAGGATATAAATGTGATAATTAATAGCATGAAACCACGTTTATATATCGTTACTTAAAATAAACAATAATGGATGTTAAAATATGCATCTTACGATTAATTTTAAATCCTTAGCTAAGAAGATGTCTCTTGGACTTACCATTTCGAAAGGATTCAGTCAGAGAGGGCTAACCTAGTCAAAGAAAAAAGCACAAAGATTCAGGAGTGACCCGGATCGTGGGAAGCATGTGGTTTTATTGCGCAAGCAGGGGCAACCATAGTTAATTGAAGGTGTGGCTTATGGAGGTGGTCACCAAAAAGGGTGTGACTGTCATAAATTGAATTCGAGTTGTGCAACACTGTTGATGGTGCAATCATTGATAAAACACAATTCACCTTCTATAAAAGTCATCATTATCATTCAACTACAAGAGGTTTTAAGATCTAACCTTCAGTTTAGTAGCTGACCCATCAGACAGTTACCTGCAACAAAACGACCTTTTGAGATTGTTACTAGGGTTTTTTAAAATTATGAACGGTAGTTCTTCAGGAGCTCAGCAACACAAAGTAGTCCCCTCTCTCAATCATATAACGTACCAATAAGTAATACTGTAAGTAACTTACCTTCTACAATTAATTCTTCAAGAACTGCCTCTTCAACAAGTCAGATTCAAGTATGCAGGTTTTTCCTCAATAAACGCACCTGTCCCTATGGGAAGCAGTGTCGATTTCACACTTAAATACCAATCCACCTGTATGCAAGCATTTCCTTGCATCCAATTGTCACTATGGTGACCCGTTGCAAATTTTACCATCCTGATCCCACTGAGCCAAGTGGTTTCCATGACAATGAGAAGCAATTTGAATCTCCAGTCCAACCTCTTTTAGATGTTATTCATTTCCCAGTATTAGTACTTCCTTGTCCAATAAATGTACAAAACCTCGTCCCTTGTCCACACACACAAACCCTCAACTATCTCCATGTCAAGAGAGACAAAGAGAGAGCCGAACAAGAGGAGGTCCACCTGAGCTCCAATTAGAAGCTTTTTTCAAACGAGCAGCAATGATTCAACCATTACCAGCAATGTCTCCGTCCTAAACAAAGAAAGCTAGTGGTGATAATAGTATGTTCGGTATGAGAAATCTACGAGATATGAGATAGAGCAATTAGAACGACTTTATCCTAGTAATGAACATAGATTGGTTGAGAAAAGTGGAGATCATTATGTTTATATAATTAATTTTCAACCTTCAGATCTGATTGGGGTAAGATATAATGAAGTTATTGAGCAACCATTTTCTCTTCTCTCTCTCTCTCTCTCTCTCTCTTCTCTCATCTCTTCTCTCTCTCTCTCTCTCTCTCTCTCTCTCTCTCTCTCTCTCTCTCTCTCTCTCTCTCTCTCTCTCTCTCTCTCTCTCTCTCTCTCTCTCTCTCTCTCTCTCTCTCTCTCTCTCTCTCTGTTAGCCATACAAAGTAACAACACTTAATGTCATGATATCATTTCCATCTGGCTATCCTTTAAAAGTTAGTAGTATTAATATTAATTTATAGCCCAGATATTATATATGATCTCTATACATTACATAGTCTTTCTTCTTTTAGCCGTTTGTAAGGTGGGAAGTCACTGATGATAATCATCTTCCAATATCCTGTATAATTGCTATTAATGATGCATTAAATGAACAAAGCAATCAGCTACATACAAATAACCAACTGTCTGGAAATTACACTTTGATGTTTCGTCATTACTCCATTGGTTGGACAAATATGTAACAGGAATTATAGCTCTTGTAATAATTAGTAAGGGATTGGTGAATGGATGGATAGATGGATGGATTGGTGAATGGATGAATGGATGGATGGATGAATGGATGGATGGATGGATGGATGAGTGGATGGATGCACAGTGTAATGATCAGATGGACAAACTGTTAACTTGTTTCTCTAGCCACTTTTAAAAACTGCTGATCCATCAACAAGTGAAGATATCTTGAGGAAGACATAACAAACTCATCAGAAGAGAATAGAGAGAGAGATAAAGACGAGGGTGAAGATGATGATACTAAGAGTTCCAGATATGTTTTGTCCAGCTAAAAGGGGGACTGAAGTCCGTTCATGGGTCTCCAGTTAAGTGATGGAATAGCGACAGTTCAAGTGTCTGTTGTCAAGGTTACGATGGAGTGTACACGATGTCATAATCATCAGGATATCATATGTAAAAATGAAAGGTAGATCCATAAATCTGTCTATCTGTCTTTTTCCATTTGTCATTCCTTTCACTCATTCTTCTATCTGTCCATTCATTCACCTTTCTTTCTTTTCCTTCTAGTCCTGTGTCTCAAAGTTGTACAAATGTCATTGTTGTAGGCTGTCACTGTTCATTTCAGATATAGTTCATGCTTCAAATCTTTCTCTGTGTTTTATGGACCTATTAGGGTATAATGGATAAATGGATGTATGGTTTGATAAATGGACATATAGTTTGATAAATGGATGCATGGTTTGATAAATGGATGCATGGATTGATAAATGGATGCATAAGAGAAATGGACAAGTTAGATTGAAGGACAATGACAATTAAATAGATCACAGAGTCAAAATATATACCAATTTCTTTATTTTTCTCTTTAGTTGCAAAACCAATTGATCTGATTCTTCATCTTGTGAAGGTGTTATAACATGTATTGAATGTAATAGAGAAGTTTCTCTAAAGGACTTACCTATGGGCAGCCCTGGACAACATGTTGTAGATATTGTCACACCTCCCTCTCTATTAGTTTGGATCAGTGCAAGTTTATATCATCAGTCTGGTCAAGGTAACTGAAATGTTATATGAAAAATTGGCTTGATCTCTTGTTTTTAGCTCCTCCCACTGATGGCTCAATTAAACAAACAGTGAAAAAAACAAAGAGATTAGTAGAATTTTCTGAAGGACATCCCATTGCCAGAATTGGGGACATGTAAACATTATAAGAAAAGTCATCGATGGTTAAGGTAAGTTATCTGACCTATGTGTCCATTTATTTATCAATTCCTTTATCTGTTTGTCCATTTATTCATCATTATATTTATAGGTTTCCATGTTGTGGTAAAGTCTATCCATGTGATGTTTGTCATGATACTGCTGAAGATCATCCTATGGAAAATAGCAAATAGAATGATATGTGGATACTGCTCAAGAGAACAGGTAACTAGTCATTTTATCTGTCTGTCTACTGTCTATCTGTCTGTCTGTCTACTGTCTACTGTCTGTCTGTCTGTCTGTCTACTATCTGTCTGTCTACTATCTGTCTGTCTACTATCTGTCTGTCTGTCTGTCTACTGTCTGTCTGTCTTCTGTCTACTATCTGTCTGTTACTGTCTGTCTGTCTGTTCTACTATCTGTCTGTACTGTTACTGTCTACTGTCTGTCTGTCTGTCTGTCTGTCTAGACTTATAATGGTACAAAACCTTGTACATGTGTGGCTCTGATCTTGCACATGTCCGTGTATCTTCTCATTGGGAAGGTGGTCAAGGATGTCGTAACAAGAGCAAAATGAGCAGGTGCATTATTGATTTCATTGATCCATTAACCGTGGTCTATCTGTTCATTCAGAAACGATGGTCAGAAATACAAAAACTCAACTAACAAGACACAAAGTATGAAAAATGAAACGGTTTGTGGGCGTTAAAGGGAAAGCTAATCAAGCCAAGCAATAAGTATTAATAATAGTTAATTAACTACATTATTATTTTAATTATGAGTGTGTTTATACTAGATCCTGTATTATAACTACTAATTGTTTTCCCTGTGACTTTAAATTATGTACAGGAATTTGATAAAATACTTACTCTAATAAACAATAGTTTGTTTAATAGTTGTTCTTAGGAGTGAGATAATCATCACAATACTGGAGTCAAATGTCTTAAATCCCTCGTCTATATCCCTGTTCTTAAATATACTGTATTTTTACTCCTACAAAAGTTGTCTTAAATTAGTGGATAGACAGATATGGTTACCATGGTAATGTGTAATTTTAAAATGAACTATTTAATTAATTAAATTAAAAATCAATAATACAGTAACCAATAAACAAAAAGTTGTGCACAAAACTAATACAATGACACACAATACACATACATACATACACACATACACATACATACATACATACATACATACATATATATATTACAGTTCTGTTTCTGGGTCTGCCTGAGAGCTGTCATAGAGAAGACTTCGAATATGTGGATCAATAACAAAAAGAACTATCTTGACTTAATGTCGCCAGGGTTGCCATGGTAACAACACTCTCTCCTACACGAGTGTGCTAGGAGGACTGATGGAGACTCTGTAATGAAGAAGAGTTTTAAAATAAAATATTAATTTTTATGAGTCTTACTGATGCTGAGTGATATTGACGAGGATCAGAGCGTTGGGATAATGGTGATAGTGATGATAGTGATGGTGATTATGTCCGTTACGAGAATACTTGCCATGTATTTCTTGTTACTAAGAACAAAATAGATCAATAGATAGATAAATGGATCAATAGATAGATAAATGGATCAATAGATAGATGAATGGATAGATAGATGGATTAATGGATGTTACTAGATTTTATTCCATGACTACATGTTCCTTACTGTTGCATTGTCATGGATCGATAGGAATAAGGATTATTGGACATAGGAACGGGAGATTTGTATCCATTATCGTATCTTATCCCCTGTCTGATCGTCTTCTCTCCCCGTGGCTGTTCTTCCTTTTCTTCTTGACTTTCCGATGATCGTATGGTGATGATATTGGTATTGCCGATGTTTAGATAGCCCTTCCTCTAAAAGTTCATTAATACAATCCAAGTTATCAATGTCTTCGTGTTGATCATGAATTTCTTCAACACTACCTAATGATGGATCCAATTTCTCACGTGAATCGTTAAAAATATAGTTGTTAGTCAGATTGGGTCCCATGGTAAATATGTCATTTGGGTCAACACGAGCGGGGAGAGTGGAAGCTTTTCTTGAGGTTCTCCTTGAAGTATGGTAAGAGAGGGTGGAGTAGAAGGAAGTTCTTTCTCTTCTAATGTAGGTAGAATATGAATGATGGGAGAATCTGGAGCCACTGTTTGACTGAGAGAGAGGAGAGAAGAGTCAAGAACCAAATTCTATTGAGGATCGCATTATATATTAATACCAACTAGTTGATAGTAAATATTAATATTAAAATTCACCAGTGATACAATACAAACTGTATTTATTGTTAAATAATTTCAATTCCTTAACAAAACACTGTTTATATTTTAACTAAAAATCAATTTTGCTATGACAATCAGTTTGGTAATTCAGTACATGACACAATCATTGAAATATTTCCTCTTCAAATCAATATCCTATTAATAAAACCTCTAAAATGAGGACAAAACCACAAATACCACCTCATACATACATATTGTAACTATAGCAACTATCATTAAATATACATTACGATTTATTTTTGCAGCAATTAAATATAATTTGACAACAATCACGTCAAATGTGTCGATAACATATATTTAAAGTGTGAAGGAAAGAATAGTAGATCATGGTTTCACTAATGATGATAACTCAATTATAAATGTAATATCTCTTGTAGTGTATACTGTACTAATATTATATAGCAATGTGATATTACTCTGTATGTATGTATGTGATCATTGAGTGTAATTGTGAGAATTATGTCCTGTTGTGTGAACTCAGGGCTTTAACGAAGACTGAACTTTATAGAATATAGACCCTAGGGTAACCTGCATATATGTGTGTGTGTGCATGTAAATATATTGTATCGTTGACTAGATGGGATGGGGGTATCAAATGATTGATATGCAGTATCATATAACTGTCAAAGGTGGGGAGAGGATGTACATGTACAATATTTTTAAGTGTGTATGATAGTCCCTTAAAGTAGACAAGGAAACACCTGGACAACTGCTGAGTCATACCAGATGTACACACACGTACTCATTATATACTTATCCTGTACTTTGAGCTACAAACTTTAAAGAGTCTCTCAAATGATATTAGAAAACCTTAACAAATATTGAAATAAGTACATAACAACATAACCACACCTCACACATGGGCACACATGTGCATTAGTTATATTGTTTGTTAAACATTGCATTACCTTTGCAATAGTTCCTCACTAGTCTCTATTAGGGGTGTGGTCATACTGCTACTAGATGCACTGTGGACGTGAGTTATTTGTGAAGAAGAGGAATTGAGTTATTTCTCATTACAGGTTTATCAGAGGACATGACAAGGGAGAGACTAGTGGGATTTGAGAATGAGTTTTGGTTGTTTTGATAACCTGATGGAGCCGATATGCTGCAAGACATGATGAGAAGGATTATATATCAAGTTCATATTAACATATTTATAGTTTTTATATAATGTCTAGTATGTCATAACTGTTATATGCATTCATTAGCCTATTAGCCTGTCTATCCATCCATCCATCTATCCACTCCATTCATCCATTAGTTTATCCCATTAATCCATCCATTCATCCATCTATCCATCCATCCATGCATCCATCTATCTATCCATTCATCCATCTATCCATCCATCCCATTCATCTATCTATCCATCCATCCATTAGTTTATCCCATTAATCCATACCTAGACACCATAGAACCTTTACGATGCATGAGGTATGTTGTCTTTGCTTATTAGGTAACCTATGACATAAATAAAGTCATTCTTATTAAATAACCAACATCACTACACAAACAAAACTGCTATTACATAAAACTGTTTACAAGATGTTTTATTAAAACCACAAAATAGTGAAATGGTTATTATCATAAATTCTTTAACACACACAATAATTAAATATACTTATATCCTAAAGCATTAATACTATTCTTGTAGTATGTAGTAAAATGTGAATTTAAAATTATATATATTTCATTTTTTAGAGAATATGATGATATTTCACAGTACCTTGTTGATAGAAATCTCTTAAAACGTGAGAGAGGATGTATGACATCACTGTTGCTATGGAGAATAAACAAATAGCATTTGAAATGAATTATCTAGACATAACACAAAAATAATGTTTGTACTTGTTATCATATAAGTCTTAACTCGTAACCTTATTGTATATGGTGTTGTTTACAGTATTATTGACTATATTAGGTTTTAATAACAATGTGTAAATGTATTCTATTGTCTACATAGAAACTCTTAAATTAGTCCTTAGAGTATATAAGTTATTTTGTGTACTCATAGTTAATTCAGTTAAAAATAGCGATATAAAAATATATAATAGTATATTATAATATACTATAATATGAGAACCAACCCTTTAATTAACTAGTGTTATCATGCATTAATTACATAAACGCTGGAGCAGCTGTGAATGGCTTGACAAGTAAACAATAACAACTGCATTCTTACCAATAATGATTTTCTCATTTGTACACATATTAATCCAATTTGTTTAGAGATTTAGATGTAGGACATCGAAATGAGTGTTCCCCTCCAGTCTGGTTCTATAAAGAAATTAATAGATACAAATAGATACATAATGATACATAATTGAATAATGGATACATACTTGAGAAAAATGGATACATAATTGAATAATGGATACATACTGAGAAAAATGGATACATAAGAAAATAATGGATACATAATTGAATAATGGATACATACTTGAGAAAAATGGATACATAAGAAAATAATGGATACATACTTGAGAAAAATGGATACATAATTGAATAATGGATACATACTTGAGAAAAATGGATACATAAGAAAATAATGGATACATAATTGAATAATGGATACATACTTGAGAAAAATGGATACATAAGAAAATAATGGATACATACTTGAGAAAAATGGATACATAAGAAAAATAATGGATACATAATTAGATAATTACTATCCAATTATTACACTACAATTAATTATATATTATATAAAGCTTCTTGTAGTTCTTACAAATCTCTGTTACCTAACAAGAGACACAACTACTACGATCTGACTTGAAAGACTTCAATGTACATTATTATTGCCAAAAACACCAAACCATATATATTGCACACATTGTTTTACAACTGGTTTTACAACTGGTATTCATCCCTTTAACAGAGGGAGTTATTCTAGCATGTAATTTACGTTGTATTAACAAGATATTTTGAAAACAGTAACAGAGGTAATAGTAAGTGTGTGGTCTATCAAATTAGAATTATCCAAACAGTGTGAATAAATAACATTTTAATGTGTAAATAAATCAAAGTCATAATAGCATAACTGTGTATTTGAAATTACATTTTTTTAAAAAATTGGCTTTTTTTTATTTACTAAACTTACATAAGCGCTCTGAGTTTGGAAGTTAAGTGTTCGATGACGAATGCTTATTAGACTGATCATCCCCCTATGGTGTAAGAGAGGACCATTAACTTTAAATAAACATGATATATTATCACTGTATTGAATGACATCTCATATTTAATGACACAATGAGATGAACTTTAGTGTTGAGTGTTGACATATTCGACCATTCATCAATCATTGTCTATTTTTCTACCTAACCATCCATCCATTCATCCAACTATCCATCTATCCATCCATTCATCCAACCATCCATTCGTTACTCACCAATGCAACAAAACTGTCTGGATATACCCATTAAAACTTCAATACCATGAGGACCACAAGCTAATGCTACAGGTCGAATTCTGGTCATCCTACACAATAGGAACAAACATTACATTATGAACTGTTGAACTCATTTAAACCTAAGGTCATATGCTGTCACTGACTAGCTACTAGCTGCCTGTACTATGTAATAACATCCTTGGGAGTTATAGAAAGGTATGTGATAATGCACCTCCTTATAAGGTATATACAATAACTCTACTAGTGTAGTTATTATAAGTTAACAAAAACTATGCATAAAATGTTATCACTAGCTCTTGTTAACCCAACTGTCATTATAAAAGATCAATTAACAAATTAATGACTTGTTTATAAGAGGATTAATGCAACATTATATGTTTATTCCTTTACTTGTATGTTAAAGATAATAGAGCCATAACCACTGAGGGTTTCAGCTATCGATAAAAATTGGTTAACGCATTCGTCAATGCGTAGTCCTCTAATGTATGGATGTATAAATAGAATAAATGGACAGATAAAAAAATGAATGAGCAAATAATGGATGTACAGATGAAAGGAAGAAGGATCAAAGCAAATATTAACTCCAAAGAAATGAAAATAGTTCCTACCTTCTTGATTTATGTTGTTCTATAGCCATTCTTTCATGTCTTGGACTCTGGATAAGGAAGCCAAAAAATTATAACTTTACATTCCAAAATCGATGGAGTGGTGACCTTACCAGCTGGATAACATTGAGTTTGTGTCATGTAATCTTGTTGCAACATTCTCTCAGAATAGTCTCCAAGTTGAGCTGTATTAGAATATGAATAGATGGATGGAGTAGAATGAATGGACAGATGGACTGATGTATGGATGGACAAACTATTATTAACCTTGTGCTATTAAACCACCAATTGAACAGAGACATCACTAGAGCATCTAATCCTGAGACAAATACAAAGATTCCAAGTCAACTCAATTTGTTTATACACATCTTATCATTAGTAAATTTGTTTGTAACAATTACATATAATAAAGAAATGATTGGTAGGTAGTAACAAATAGTGTGGAGGATGAATGGAGTATTATATTGGTATGTTACCTTCCTTCTTGAGGTCTGTGCATACTTGAGAATAAAGGAGATGTCTAGATGAAGAGAAAATGTGTACTATAAATTGGGACAATAAACACATAAACAATGGGATATTAAGTTATAATAATTTAAGTAATCATACCATGTTTACTATTAATAATAATTACATTAGGAAAGTAAACAGATGCTTAAGAATATTTTCTATTTTAAACATTTGACATGATTATATATTTTGGTACATTCTTACTTTGCAATGCGATGCATTACAATGAAATGATCCCTTGGGTAAAGAAGAACTTGTATATGCAAAGTTACTGGAAAAGGCATATCTTAAAGAAACAAAAAAAAAAGATTATATATATAGTATTATATATATATATATATATAATATATATATATATATAATATAATTATATATTGTGTTTGGAATACTTACTTTTGACTTCTTTTCTTAATGGTTTTTCAAGTCTTATCCATCTTGGGCTCTGAATGAAAAAATGAGCATTTTGTGTAAAAGATCAGAATATAATATTTTATTTTGTGCTGTCAATAAATTATTGCTTTTAAATATATCTTGTTGTGATGCAAACTCTTCCTCTCTCTCTCTTCCTTCTCTCTCTCTCTCTCTCTTCTCTCTCTCTCTCTCTCTCTCTCTCTCTCTTACTTCTCCTTCTCTGGCTGGTACAACCAGGCCAAACATGTTATGGTGGCACTAGGGGACACTCATACTTAACAATGATACATCAACTAGATCAAGTCCTGTGGCTGAACGCTGTATAAGAAAAACATTATAAAATTAACTGTATTAGAAAATTCTTAAGATTTGAGAAAGATCTATGTTCTCTCTTACCTCAAGATCAAATTTCTTTCTGTACCGTCTGGTAGAATGATATGATATTGTCTCAAACGTGGACGACGTCTTCTTTGGAACAAAATTAGTGAGCAGGCCATATTTCACTAAGAAGAGAGCAGGGTATGTTGCCAAGCCAACTTACTAGTCAAAAAGTAGCTTTGCAGTATACTTATTATTATTAGAGACGTGGGCGTAGCATCCCTGAGGATATTAACAAGAATGTGATCTCTCAGCAAATATGGTGGTAATAATTGTTATGGGTGTCTGTGGCTGTGGCAAGTAAGTTTTTATGACTTGAAAGTTAGTATTATTCCTAATAAGGAAGGTGTAGTCTAGTTTTTCTAACCATCTATAATGAATAGCAAATCAAATTTTATGATAAATAAATGATCATATTTTTATTATTGTATTTAATAGGACAACTATTGGAATGGCCATTGCTAAGAAAGTATGTTAACAATGTAATATTTAATAATCAACTCTATTAATAATAATTATACTATATTAGTTAATTGGTTAAAATAACAATTCTAAATTAGTGAGATGTCATAAATGGCACGATTAATTGATTTAATTGCTGTGATATTTTTATTATGTAGCTCTCTTGTCCATTTCAAGATGGCGACAACTACCATAGTCCCTGAAAATGTTGAGAAAATGAGAAATGAAACACACTGACTGATAGAGTAATTCTGAATACAAAATGACATTTTTAATAATAATATGTTATTTTCCTTATGACTAAGATTATCTGTTAATATGTTAGACTCCATTTTTAGTAAAACATAACATGCATTTCCACCATCTTATTCTCTAGGATAGGTTTGCCATGGTTACAATCACTTCATGGTCTCCTCTTTCAATGGGTCACTAAAGGTACCAAAGGAATCTTAGCTTGTTCAGCGCTCAAAAGATCGTACAGAGATATTCTGACTGGGAGAGATACGCACAGAGACATCACACAATATTGTGTGTTTGTTTTGTTGAATGGAACTTTTGAAGTCCTGAATTCTCGAATTAGACTCGTTCTGGTCACTTCATGCCTCAGTCTATGTTGCAATCTCAGATTGAGACATTGGAATTACCCTTGTCAGATGAGACTAGCATAGAATGTGATATTAGTAAATCTATTGAAGATATAGTCCTTGATGTGTTGAGTAAAATTGTCAATACAGTCTCAGAACAATAATTATTGTTTGTTATTATAGTTGAGTTTGTTCTACTGATGTCTTGATAGACTCAAAATGAGGAGAAGCAATTATATCAATGTCTATCACAGCCTCCTTTCATTAAGAGGACAATTAACAGTCAATTAATAATTGGTAATTACCAATTACATAATAGAGAATTCGATAGTGAAAATGTTAAATGCTTTGAATTGGAAAACTGTTATTTTGTCATTTAATAAACTTTATCTACTCATTCTACTTGTGTTAGTAGTTCTTTTTCTTACAGAGGACATTGATGAGCCTGTGTATATATTTAGTCCTGACACATATCCCCATCAGAGACAACAACTTATCAGTTATGTGATCTACAAGATGACACACTTCAAGCTAATGTACATAACAATGATGGAAAAGAGACCAATTGTCATGTAAGCATTATTAATAATACATTATGTCATTAATTAGAATAAAATCACACTTAATAATACTTGTTCTGTTGAAGTATTTTTCAATTGAATCTTATTTCCATATTAGGAAATAACTGGATTGTGTGAAGTGATAAAATACGCAAAGGAATGATTGACTTGATAATAGTTTAAAGTACAAAGAGAAGGTATGTCCAGAGACCCAATATAGTAACTGATCTATGACCTGTTTTTAGTCTGTATGAACATGCCTCCTTAATTTTAATATGCAAAATGATAAGGTAAATGTTAGGGCTTGTAATGTAATTGTAAAATTAAGGATGACAAATGTGGAGTCATATGATTGTAGAAGTAAGGCTCAATTGGATATTTTTTTTCGTTAAGCTATTCTCCTTTATTGTTCAATTTTGTTATATATTAGGACATAACATTGAGAAACCAGTTGTAAAAGAGGAATGGAGCCAGATATATTTGGTACAACACCATAACTGGACCCAGAGTCTCTATAACAGTAACATTCATGTATATATTATAATATGTATGTGTTCAACTTATGTAACTATGACTTCTTGAGAGCAATGTTCGTTCCCATTCTTCATTGTTATTTTTTTTTGGTTTTCAATGGGGGTGTTCTTGGTGTAACTTCACTCTGACATCATCATTAAATGATGCCTAGTGATGTCATCATATACGATGACATCGATCTAAATCCATCACCTAAACCCTAAACCAAAACCTTATGACACGTAGTGATGTCATCCTCAGAGTACAATTCATCATCATAGAAGTTACACAAGAAGGACCCATCAATGGGCTGAGTCACAGAATTATAAACTGTCAGCTGACCAACAAAGTAGGTTGGTACAGTTGATCATAAAGGTTACGTTGCATTGTTAGCTGTTGATTTGTATTAATAATCATTACTGAACTTATAATAAATATTTCTACTTTCAATTATGATCATTTGTTTCAGTCAACATCATTACATTACGAAGATGAAGCTGTTATACTTGTTATTACCAATTGTGGGGCTGGAATAGATAAAGTATTGTAATATTTAGAAGACATTTAATTAATTATTAATAAATAAGATCAATTAAAAATCAATTAATGTTGGTCACGCGTGGTGAGATTTTCCCGCCAAATGTCATGCGTTTGTATCTTGTGTTTGTCAAAACGAAGTATGAACAGAGATGTCTTGATAATATATAATAGCTCCTTTTGCAAGCTTATGTTAGGTCAACAGACCCCCGTGGGTCTTGTCGTCGCTACGACTCGTCTCTTCACTGGCCACTTCGCTCCTCTTCACGACTCGTCTCTACGTTGGATCACTCCTCTTCGCTGGATCATCATTTTATTCAGTTATGATCATCCTTTTCATTTTCTTTTCTGTTTTTTTTAATTTAATTATTTTACTTTTTTTTTTATTTAATTATTATTTCTGTTCGCTAATTGATTTTTCTCTTCGTTTCTACAGGACTCAACTCGGAAGTTACCATGGGTTGTCTCACGTTCTCTGATGTTTTTGACAGTTCTCTGACGTTCTCTGATGTTCTCTAATGTTTTGACTGTTCTCTGACGTTCTGACTGTTCGCAATTCTCTGAAGTTCTCTGAAGTTCCCTGATGTTCTCTCTATGAAAAGATGAGTCGCTCTCCTGCCTGCTCTCTTCTGTCTTCCTTCAAGCCTTCTTTCCTCTTCTTTTTTTTTTTTTAATTTTTTTTTGGGCTTCCAGCCCATACACCATACACACACTCATACAATCTCTAAAAATCATCTCCCTCCTGCCGCTCGGCGCCTAAAAAAATTTTTTTTTAATATCTCAGGCCGCCGAGTGGCGGGGGGGAGCTCTGATCTTCTAGGGTGCGTGTGTGTGTGCTGTGTGTGTGTGTGTGTTGGCTGGCTCCTTTTCACTTCCTCTGTCTCTCTTCACTCTCTATCCACTCATTGTCACCATCAGTTCATGACTACTCTCTTTTTCTTTCCCTGCAGGAGCAGCACTGGTGAAAAGGTGAGCTGTCTTTCCATCCATCCATCCACTTTTTCATCCATTCTTTAGTGATCCAGTTGTTATCTTCTCTTTCTCCCTCTATGTTCTCAACTTGCGGACTGACTGGACTCTTGGGAACTCTCTACTTTCTCTTTCCTACAATTGCTGGATTGGAGACCTTCACTGGACTTCTTGGGGACTCTTCAACTGCTGGATTGGAGACCTTCACTGGACTTCTTGGGGACTCTTCAACTGCTGGATTGGAGACCTTCACTGGACTTCTTGGAGACTCTTCAACTACAGAGACTCTTATTTTTTTGTTTGAAAATTTTTTAGTTTTTTTTTTTGTTTTTTGTTAGAATTTTTTTGTTTTTTGTTAGAAATGTTTTTAGCTTTTTTCTATTATAATAAATTGTCTTTAAAAAACATTTTTCACTGAAATTTTAACTTTAGTTTCTGAGATATTTTAAATTAAAAATTAACTTTAACTTTAGTTTAGGATTCAATTTCTTTTGAAACTATTTATTCTTATCATTGTTGTTATTGTATTATACTATAATTATATCAAAGTCTTATTTTTTTACAACTATAGTATATGCATCATTAGAAAAAGAATTTAGAAAATATTTTTTTTAGAAATAATTAATTTTTTTTTTTTTCTAAAAAAACTATCATTGATTTTAAAACATTTTTTACAACGAGAGTTGGTCACTTGCTAGGCGTGTGCTTCCCGGTAGTCGATGGGTTGGTCACGTGTTAGCTGTTGCTTGCTAGGCGTGTGCTAATAATATTTTCCCGCCCTGTCAGTGTGTAATTAATGGACACTCAGTCTAGTAGACTATCTTTGATTGAATCTATTGAGACGGTTTATGTCTTTTTAATTTCTGTTTATTTTTAGTCGCTTTTCTGTTTATTTTTATGTATCATTTAAATCATCATCATAATTTATTTCACATCTCTTAATTATATGTATGACAGATCATCTTGAAACACATAATTAATAATATAACTACAACAAAAAACTTAGTCTTACTAAGGTCTTGTTGTTGTTATATCTGTTGTGCTATCATTCACTGCTTGTGAATGACAGCACATTGTGTTTTTCAGGTTTTTTATCAGACAAAACGAACACAGCAAACAATAATGGTATAACATGTAGATAATTAAAGTTATACTTCATTAAGATGACTTATTAACAGGTAATTAATAATTATTGGTAATTTACCAATTACATAATAGAGAAATCTATATAGTGAAAATATTAAATGCTTTGAAATGGAAAGCTGTTATTTTATCATTTAATAAACTTTATCCTTAAAATCAAAGGATGATTTTTTTACCATCATTAATGGAAGCACTACAGATCAAACTACTAAAACATTAATAAATACTTTATATATTTTTTATGTTTTAATATGTTTAAAATGTGTGTTCCAAACAATTTCCATGTAATGAAAATTCTAACAAATTATTATTAATGTTAATCATTTAGAGTTGAAGAAGATGGAGATTACAGTCACAAATTATAGCATTTACTCAAAATTTACTGCATTATTTTAAATTCAGAGTATAAGAAAAAAATGCTAGAAAAGTCTACAACTGCCTATCATATGGTTTTTTCTTTTCATTCTGATGCCCATGGTCTTCCATTGGTAATTCCAGCTGCTTCTCATCTTCGGAGCGTCCATCTCCAAAGAAACCAGGAGGGAGATTCCTAAACCGGTTATCATATGGCTTACGCCCATAACCAGGATTTTGCTGAAAATCAGGAAACTGACGACGGTCAAATGGTCCATGAGCAAACCCTGGCTTATTATGGTCATCATTTTGAAAACCTGGAGGCATTTTATCAAAGGGCTTGTTTAGAAATTTACTAAGGTCTAAATCATCAATGTTGTGTCTACCATTAGGTCTATGGTCTTCTCCAAAAGCACCTTCAAATGGGTCTTGTCGTTTTAAACGATCATGTTCTTGGTTCTCATCATCTTTAGCATAATCAACTTTCTTCTGATTTCCGAGAAGTTTAGCAATATGATCAAAATCTTCTTTATGTAAAGCATTGCTATCTTCAATTGGTTGCTTATCCCCATCTATATGTTTGTGAGGATTATCTTCTTCTTTATTATCATTATTTCCTCCTTCCTCATCTTGAGGGTTCACTTCCTTTTTTGGCTCACCTTGGTGATCATCAGTTTGATAGTCCTTACCTGCGCCACCATCATCACCTCCAGCCCACACCCACTTTAGATGTCTGCTTGTCCTTATTATTATCTGTTTCCTGATTCTCATTGTCTTGGTCATTGTTCTGGATTATTGTCATGGTGATTAACTCCCAAGACGAGATCAGGATTTGGTGGCTTTCCCTGTTTCTCTTCATCTGCTCCTACACACCCAATACAGGTTGTTCCCCTTCCCCTCATTATTGGTAGAAGGTTTTTTGACTTGAGGACCATTGTGAGTGTCAAATCTATTGTTAACAGGTTATGGTTGATACCAAGGGTTATTGTGAGGATCAGGATTATTGTGAGAATCAGGATTATTGTGAATCCATGGTTTCTTTTGAGACCATAGGTTTGTTGTGCCATATTTGGACGACCATCATCAGGAATTTGGTGTTCCCATTGCTTTGCATTGTGCTAAATTGATTGTTCTGGTTTCTTGTTGTTGGTAATCTTGTGACTTGTTTTGTTGTGAGTATAGACACGTACGCAACTGATTTTGAGCTATACGAAGTTGATCACCTTGTTCACTAACTTCTGATGCAAGTTGAACCTTGTCTTGTTGAAGGTTTTTGACCTGTTCTTCAAGAGAAGATAGATTTTTCTGATGAGAGCCTAGATAGATGAATAAATAGATCAATTTCTGATATACAATTACAGATATACAATAATATACAGTAATATACAATACATAATATACAGTATATACACAATAAACAATAATATACAGTAATACAACAATACAATAATTTACAGTAATATACATATACAATATAAAATACAGTATACAACAATATACAGTAATATACAGTAATAGACAACATATACAATAATATACAATAATATAACAGTACAATATATACAGCATAATATACAGTAATATACAGTAATACACTAATATACATAATATACAGTAATATACAACTATATATAATAATATACAATAATATACAGTAAACAAGATTAATGGATACATGGATAGATTGATGGACAAAATTATTTAAGTTAATTACTGTGTATTTTATTGTTCACGTTCATCCTTTTCTTTCTGACAACTATCTCTACAAACAAATATATAAAATGACATAATAAAACGCCCACTTACATTGTTGACTGTTTTATTAATAGCCTCCTGTGTCAGCGATCAATTTCATCTGATATGTAATAAAAAATTAATATAATTGTTCTTAAAATAGATTAATAGAAAACTAAAGTTTACTATTACAAACATGTAAATTAATTAAAGTGAAATGATAGTACTCAAAAAAAAATACATTACCACCTGGTTGTTAATGGTTGACATTAAATCAAATTATACTATAATTATAATATAATTATTATTATAATATAATTATATAAAATAATTACCATTAATTAAAGGGTTGGTAATACCCTTCTTTATCAAATACATCAACATTACCTGTTTTAGTATCAAATTGTTGCTGTAAACTTTCTTTGCCTGTCTTACAATCATTAGTTTTAATATTAGCTGCATCCTAAACAACTAGTAAGTAAACTATATATGACCACGCCCCTTACCAATGAGGCCTTTGTTTTCACTCATTCAGCAGACACTTTCTCTTTTTCACTATCAACATCTCGTTTAGATTGTGTTCACGTTGCAATCCTCTGTCAATGATTTTATCTGCTGTATATACTTACTTACTTCGCCTTCATTATAAGAATAATTCAGCCTGTAATGTCTTTTTTTCTGCTCTGAAAGTTTTGACTTCAGTATTGAGCGACCAATAGAAATAGAACAATACAACTACGAGAGCACCCAGTATATATAAACGATAACAGAAGTATTATGACGACTCATTATTCTTGCATGTCCATTTTCTAGCCATTTCTCACGAAAAAGCATACCCTTTTCAAGAGAGGAAGTAACCAGATGAACGCCCCTAGGAGCACACCCCTTAAATCATTTTTAAATAAATTATTATTATTACTATCAATTTACAACTTGAGATGTTTGTAATTTTTTATCTTGTAACAAGTTCTCTCTATTGTTTTTCTCTTTTCTTTTTATTCAACTACTCTTAATTTCCTCTTCTAATGAGTAAAAAACTTATTTGAACTCCTGATAGACTTTGTTTCATTTCTCTGTCTAGCTTTCTCTTGTAAAGTTCTCTTTTGTCTTTCAATAAATGCAAACGTCCTTTAATCTGCTGTTGCTTCTTTTTCTTTCTTCTCTCTCTCCGTTTATCAGTACTACTCCTCTCAGTGGTACCTAGTTCAGGATACTTAGATCGAGGCTAGAGAAACACAATAAACAGATCATTATAGCAACTACTCCTGTTATTATGTAATGGATATACATCTCTATGACAACAAAAATCTGCTAAGATAATGTAACTAATTAATACATCAATGAATATATATTTTAATATTACTTGAATCTCCTAGGAGCTTTGAGACTAGCATCACTTTGTCCTATAGGGGCAACCTCTTCCCTCGATATGGAAGGTAGTAAAGGATGCTCTTAATTTCAGGTTCAGGCTATAACAAAAATATTGTGTTAGCAACAAGATACTTCATTGAAGTGAACTGACCATTTGAGGTGTGAAGTGAAATTTGCAAGAGCATCAAGTTTATGGAAAAGATTTTGTAAAATTTCATTTATTTTTCTCCTTGTGCTTAGGGGTTTTCCTCTTCCACTTTCTCAGTCTAAAGGTAAAAATAAAATTATTACAATATAATTATGTACATAATATACATATATAATATAGTACATATGATATATTATATGGATATATGGGACAATGGTGATACATATTACAAATATACTATCAACTTGTTTTTGTGGTCCCATAGTAAACATTGATGTTTGGATAGTTAATAATAAATTAACAGCCTCACTTGTGGTCTGTCTAATGTATTCTTGTTCATATACTTCAGCCCAAGCTTAACTTACTCTTCTCCTCATCCAAACAATGTAACACTTTATAATTAAATGGCTGTTTCCTTGGGTTTAGTTTTTCGTATTACATCATCCCACGCCTGAGGAAGAAAATGGAGGAACTTGTTATTAATTGTCATGCTTTTTAAATTACCTTATCTTTAATTCTTTGTTTAATTATATCCTCTAATCAAAGCGTTGTCCCTTCAGTTATCTCAGGAGCTGGTCGACTCCCATGTCTCAAACAACAAATCCTCTTCTAAAAGTGTGTTCTCCTCACGTCTTTCGAAGTGATCTCTCCTGCCATTTGCCAATGTTTATCTGCTAAATTAGTAAGCTCTAACTTTGGCTATATGAGCTTCCATCTACAAGGATAAAGGGGTGTGGTTATTATGCAGTCAAATATAGAACTATGGATACCTTTTTTTTGTTCTTTTGATATGAGGAGAGCGGAAGATTAATACTGTTTGTGGCAGGAAGATCTTGAGTGAGGGAGCAGCTGGAGGATCAAAAAACTCTTCACTAAAAAGATACTTCTTGTCTGTTTCGCCCTCCCCTTCTTCTTCTTTTCTTTCTTCTCTCTTCACCAGCGATCTTCATTAAAGAGATTAATACTTCCTTCCTCATCACTACCTAAATAGATCATTGTGAAGATAGAGAAGTAACATTAATAGAATGATAAATACAATGGATCCTCTCTAATAGATACCTCCTATAATTAAGGTTTGTTCTATTGTATAATACATCAAATTACTTTTTTCAATATTATCTTCTTCTTCAGCTTGCTTTAAAACTCATTCATTTCAACTAGGTTCCAAGAAATGTTCATCATTATGACCAGATGGTTTCTGGACCCCTCATCACATAACATCTGACTGTTCATAAAACTCAGTTTCAAATTGATCATGCTTCTACATTACTATCCTCCTCAAAGATATCTTCTTCTCCATCTTTTACTTTCATTTCCTTGTTCTTTAGAATTATGACTCATGGAAAGATTGGTTACCACAGTATTGCTTAACCAAATTTGTCGAAGATTTTGCCTTTCAATGTCTTTTTTATAACGTTGTAATTGTTTTATCAGTGTTCATTAATAAGTTCTAATTGCTCCCAATATCTTCTAAGCCAACCCTTCTTGTAAAGTTCAGTTGATACTCCATTTTGTGATTCAAGCCAAAGACAAGTTGAGTGAAGAGAGTAGACAATAGTTGAAGACATTTCTGTTGCAATTCTAGTTTTGAATCAATAAAGTCTGTTGCGTTTTCAAGACAAGGAGTCAACATCAGTCCAATCTAGATCTAAAATCCATCTTCTAAACATACCACGTGGGTAGAGTTCTTGATGGTCTTTAATTAGATATACTCTCTCCAACACGTGGTCTCATTTTGGAAGACAATCATGGCGGTGATTACAAATATCCTCTCGCATTCTCTCTTTCCCTGAGTCACCCATCATTCAATTAATCATCTCAGTACAAAGTTAATAAGTACATTTAATACTTGTAGGATAGCACAAGCTTTAAGAGAAGAAGAGAACGTTTCAAGAAAGTACACTTATCGTGGGTGTTGACTTGGATCAGCTGTTGGACATGAGCTATGAAACAACATGAACGCTAATGGGTAGCAGAGCAAGACGAAAGTTTTCACGTTGATTAAAAAGCAAGCCGCTAGCTTTATGAAGAAGGTAATTACAGGAACAATGAAATTTTATTGTTTTGTTTCCCTTCTCAGACTACGTAAGGCCAGAAAGAGGCCCCACCCATGAAAAAAACTGCCTGTTATCAAGACACACATGAGAAACATGTTAATCTTGCCTGAAATGATTGGTTCTTAGTGGTATTCATAATGGGAAAACCTTCAATCAGTAAAATTAAAGTAAGTTCCTATACACCTGCAAATATATAAAATACTACATAGAGAGCACTATTGCTCTGTAACTATCTATTACACTTAAAACTTAGTAACTGTCAAAAACAGAGTTAGTACATTCAGCATATTGAACATATTTCAAAAATTATCCTACGCTAACTTGACTTATCCCTTTTCTGTATCTTTTATTTTAACAGCCAAGATGATAGGTCATTATTTAGGTGAGTTTGCCATGCCATATAAACCAGTAAAACATTGCAAACCGGGTATTGGGCCAGCTCACCGCATCGTCACGATTTATTCCATAAAATAATCAAGTAGTTTTTTTTTATGTGGCACTGAAAATTGTTATATGATGTTTTTGAAAGTTTGAAAAACATGTATACCATTTTTTGACATGATTTATTAAAATTACAATATAATCACACACATTATTAGACAGTTCACAGTGGATTGCATATCTGTATAAAAATTATAGAAAGTTGATAATAAATTTTATTGTTTATAGCAGAAAAGGGTTAAATTTGATTCTCTTTTTTAGTTATTTCTCAACATAAATACCCAAAATTGTCACATTTTAACCTGAAAAAAACAATCAATTTTTAAAATAATTGCCAAATTTTATTCATGGCAATATTTTTTGATACACAGTGCTATGCATTGTGAGGTCATACCTTTCTATAGTAGGTCTTTGTATAACGAATTAGACTAGTGCATTTTCAGCCATTTGCTCTAAACGTTGTCCATCTTCTTGAGACCAACAAGGAAAGTATAAATCGGATGTCTCCTCTTCACCTTCATCTAAATAACTCAGCTGGGAAAGATGAAAATATTAACTCTCAGATTTTATGCTAAGTCTCATTTGTTTGTTAGCCACAAGTCCATACTCTCAAAGTCTCATTCCGATGTCCTCTACATTTCACTCTCATGTTAAAATCAAAGCTTATAACTCCAATATTAGATCCCATACACACAAAGTCTCATTCCAGTGTCACAAGTCTCCATTCATGGGACTATAGTGAACATACCAAATCAGGTTTGATCCATCTGGTCTTCTAAAGCCAGCCAACCAAAATAGTAGCTCCATTATCACCTGTATAATTAATATAATATTGCTAATAAAATGGCATAAACGACTGGGACCAACCCAGAGAAGAAACATCAGCAGCTGGTGACACAAACACAGTACAATATCATGGAGCCATATAGACACGTGTGTACCGACTATTCTTTTGGTAGCAGCTGTATCGATCCCATACTCAGAGCACGTGCTTACACCAAAATCTGTTAATTTAGCTCTCCAAGTTTGATCCACCAGAGGACCATGGCACTAGAAGGAGACGACAAAGATAAAAGGTGATTTAGTATTTAAAACAGCTGCTTGCCTCTTCACATCTCTGTGTACTAGTACTTCACCACACACCCAGTATGAAGGTAAGATAAACCTGACGGCAATGTCTTGTATATTTTTTAACCTTTGCTGGTTGACCAAGTTCAGTTTTCTTTAAATGTTTATCAAGTGGAGGCCTAGTGGTATAAAATGGTACAGGAGACATAGACTGGATGGTTGCAGCTGAACCTAGTAATGGAAGGAGGTTTGGATGCTTTAATCTAAAGAGAGAGAGGAGGGGATGATAGTTGTTATGATGTTATTGACAATTAAGGTCATTGCCTGAAATTATAGAGGAGTTCATCTCAATTGGAGTCTCATTTCAGAGTCTGTAATAAATAGAAAACATCAGGGACCCTTTTATTATCAAGGAATTAAATACCTTATCTTGAGAATACTTCCCAGCAATCTCTTGCGTTGCCAGCCGCAAGATCCCTTTTGGCAATAAAAGCACTTGCCGAATCCACCTTGGCCCAATTTGTGTCCTCCCTCCTTCAAATGATGTACCATTAAATTCACCAAGTAGCTTTGACAACATCATCCCCATAGGACACTAGACGAGTGGGCGCTCTAAAAGAGATAGAGTGCTGTAGTGCTGGCTGGAGGAGAAGGAGATATTAAATGGGAAAGATCAGGTTTTTTGACACTTCTAGAAGAAGACACTTGGTTGCACACACCCACAAGTAATATTTAACCATGACTACTAGAACAGGTTGAACTTGAGAATTTGAATGAGTGACTTTGGTGCGATGATTGTGATGGTTGAAGACACAAAGGATCAGTGTAACGTGTAATAGAGCGGAGGAGATCGTGGAATCAGGACCCTATTAGAAATGTTTACAGTAATTCCCCCTCTCTATAGACAACAATCACATGATGTTAACCAGGAAATACCTTACGTTTAGATGACCACTTGTTGTTATTATAGTTGGATTCACTTTTCATACACAATACTAATGTCTAGTACTAGGACTCTCCTGTAGTCCTTGAATATATAGTTTCACAAACTTTGTTCATACCAAGATGTGTGCCAAAGTCATACAAATCTCCACACGTTTTCCAGTAGATGACATGGATAGTAGGAGAGCTTGAGTGGACTTTTACCTCTCCTTTCTTCTTCTTCACCAGCAAGTTGTTGCATTTGTATAGGGTCTGTAGTAAAAAAATATTAATTTTTCAATCAGGATTCTACACTTGCAATGGTTGTACCCTGAGGTTACCTGATGAGGTTAAACTAACTATTTATTGTGACAATACCTATAAGTCCAGCAGGAAATCCATACTACATTGTACGTTAACTGATTCTATCCTAAACCCTAAACATAACTATATATAGTAAAGTTTACTTCCTTCTAGACCTTTAGGACACTTACATATCATAGTCATAGTCACTTTCATCTCATGTGACTATACAATTAATTTCTTGCAGATATACTTTAATTGTTAGTGTATATTGGCCAGCAGGATGTCATACTTTGTTGTATTACAATTAATATTTAGGTAGCAGAGATCAATTTAATACACAACACCATTATGAACTTTCTGTTAAACAAATAAACATTTCCTATTCAAATTTGGCATGAACATAAATATCATTTGTTAATATTTTCAGTTTGACAGGCTGTTATAGTACAACAGGAAAATCACATCTATAATATTATGAGTTACTAGTATAATGTTGATATATCAACATTATATGTTCTGATGACCAATTAGGTTTGGTGCTATTAAACATTATCATCACAAGGTTCTCAATGGAGTTTTTGCAACTCATGCTCGTCCAATAAGAACAGTGAAATAACATTAGATGTTAACTATTAAAGATGTTATAAACTATTATTAAAACTAAATTAAATTATGACTTTTATTAAAACTTGGTACCAGTGAACTAATTAAAATTAATAAAAAATTTAAAGGAGCAAGAACTATTTTAAACAAAAATTAAAAGAAATTAAGTGACCTCATTACGATACCAATCTGAGCCTCAAATATCTTTAATGCATATCAAATATGGACTTCCTGCAGTACAAATAACGACATTATTTAATGCATTAAACACAATCCACATCAAGTTCCTTTAAACAAACATTACACAATATGATGAGCAGTATTTCTATAGCTAAGACTTATAATTTCTTTAACCATGTTAATGTCACCAATAAATGCAGTATTAAAGTAATCTCTCTTCTTAACATACCCATATTCTGGCATCATTGTAAGTAAATCTTTCCAGTTAAGTGTGTTGGGGCATCGAGACACGCAGCAATACGTCTCTGTGAGCCATAAGATAGCATATGATACTCATGAGCGCCAGTTACCGCTAGAAGACATGGTAGTTCTATTAAAGGGGAGTTCCCTGGGTGTTATGTCGTAATAACGATTATGGATAAAGTTAAAATTCTTGGGAAATTATAATTATAATAGTAAAAAAAAAATTAATAGTTGTCACATTTCACAAGTTTGTCACAAAATAGACGTATTTACAAAATAAAAAAAGGAAAATATTATTCTAAATCATTCTAAATCATCTTAGTTGAGACAATGATGCTAAGTAGACATCATGTTCATGTAATAGTGTGTGTTTCTAATGAGATATTTATAACGCTATGTGTATATTGCGACACTGTGATGTAAAAGGTTTTTTCTTTACAGCATGAGTAAATTTATCTCGGGTAACCTTCAAAAATAAAGATGGAAGTGAATTAAATGGATCGACAGACACAAACAATGGATGAATGAAATAACAGATGGATGAATGAAATAACAGATGGATGAAGGGGACAGATGGAAGGATAAACAGATTGGATGGGGGAACAGATATGGAAAACATAGAATCAAATACAGATAGACAGATAAACAAATTTGATCCATGGCCAGATGGCAGATGGCAAGACCAACATATTGTCCTATCAAACTTACAGCCAATATGGCCGCATGATGTACTGTGATTCCTTTCTTCCACTGCTCCTCATAGTTTCACAAAACATTAAAGCATAGAACAATACTACATCAGCAGTACTACTACTACTATCTATTGTAGAACCCACTGTACCAGAAACTACTGTACCAAGAACCTACTGTACGCAGAACCTACTGTGCCAAATTTTACTTTAATAACTTCTTTAGAACACTCCAGGGAGATTGTGTCGTCTATTTGCCAAAATGTTGTCATATGGCACAGCTCAGCAATAAACAGCTGAACAAGTTCTCTCTTCTTGAAACACATATATCATTGTCTTGTACGAGAGGAGTGTTTTGAGGTGTTGATGATACCAGTGAAAATACAATATTTAGTTTCACGATAGAATTGTAATAACTTTTGTATTTTTTATCCCAAGAGTCCATCAGAAGGACAAAATAACCAGACATTAAACTCAGGTAACATCATCACAAGGCAGCTCCTGTAATTAGAGAGAGAAATTATGAAATCTTAGATAGTAGCAGACGGCAATATGTATTGAGGGACCTAGAGGTTCTAGGTTATAAAATATAGATTGACATTTTGTTTACACAAACCTTATTATTATAGATACTACAGATGATGCAATCAAATATGGGATATATATGACAATACAAAGACTTCGTGGGAAGTACCCATTACATAAAAACAACGGAAACACATTTAGTACTACATATAAGACATGAGGGAAAGTATATAGTAATGTAGTATGTAGGAAACATACAATGTACATATTAAATTTAAAATACATTACTAGAATAATATTACATCTCATTATTACTAAGTGAGTTAATCGTATGGCCATGGACATATGATGCTTTAGTAACAATTGACTATATGTGATTCAAATAACAGACTTACCTGTTACTATGACAATCAATAAAACATAATGGTAATTTAATAAAAGTAAGACATCATTGGATAGAGAAATATGAGAATTGCATTGCTATCTCAAAACAACCCATACTAAATGATTTTTAGTAAAATATATTTTTATCAACTTATATAATATTAAAAGTCCCCAGATGGCGTAGTCTTATAGGCTGTGCAGATGGAAACACTCCAAATATTTGTTGCTAACATAAATGTCTCCTCATCAGCACATAAACCACAGTATATAAGGTGATGAGGGTGACATAACAGGTGATAATAGGAGGAGGATGATCTAAAATAGAGCAAATCACAATGATAATATTGTATTCCATTTAGTGGCTAGACATTAGTTTTTCTATTTATCTATTTGTTCAATCTTTCCATCCATTTGATGGTAATCCATTCATTAGTTCTTACTTCTTCTTACTACAAGTTTTTGATGATCAAGTTGCTTTGAAAGGGAAACAATCTCTTCCAAATACAATTGTTTTATATTGGATAACTTGACTCAGTGCTATGTACTAGTATACTAATTCTATATATAAAAGAAATATAACAAAGAGATCAGTAGATTGAGTATATCAATATAACACAACAAACCCTTTCTACCAGTTTTTGATTATGTGTTGTAATCTCTCTTTATGGTTCTGTTAAGTGACTTGATATCGTAACTTCCTCCTTTATCCATTCCTTTTGCTTATTAGTAATGGAGTAAGATTCAAATATGCCTATAGTAGCAAATAGGTTCTTTCACATTATCCTGATTTCGTGAGCACGGCCTTAAAATCCTCACATTGTCCTCCAGATTCTCTGCGTGTTAAAATGACCTGAACGTAATAATCTTAATTGAATATTCCCATCAATTTTATATGGCTACCGCCTAATTTATTATAATAATTGTGCTATAGGCAACATAACATAGCTTGTCAGTGCTATGTCTCTTAGTGGATTGTCTAGTGGGGAGCTCCGAGGAGCAAGAGAAGTCTCCGCTGACAGCCAAGAGGAGGAAGAAGAAGAAGAAGAAGAAGAGGAGGAGGAACAGATTTTGGTAGCTGCAACAGCAAGACCTCCTGAGGTGAATGGAACAGTAGCCCAATCTATTGTTGACAGCCGAGGTACTAGACTTATTAGATCAGGTACGTAGTAATGGATGATGGATTAGATTGTAATGAAAGATGGATGGATATACACATAGATAAATAGAGGAATAGATGGATTGAAGAATGGGAGGACAGAGATTATTAAAGTTTTAATACAGTTAGTGAAAGCAAACAAGATTTCCATGAGAGAGCTGCCAGACTAAAGAGGAAATACAATGCTCTCTTGGACAGCAATGAAAAGTCAGTCATGTCAAACATCCATTGATCACATAAAAATGATAATCCATTCAGTTCTAGAGCAGCAGAAAATGCTCTTTTACTCAGAAATCATGAACTTCAACAGGTAAACAAAATATGTGATATTGTTATAATGTAATGAGATATACTGTTTCCATAGAACTGTTGTCAGGGCAACAGGTACTAGAGAAAGCTGATGGGTTTCCAGAGTCAGACAGTTCAGAAACATCAAAATTGAAGACAATTCCTCCTACAAACAGCAATGAACTTATGAGAGTGAAGAAAGGAATGCACAAACTAGACAAAGATAATTAAGTGGTTAGATCAGTTGTCCATGTACATGTACTATGTTATAGATGGGAGTAGACAGTCAAGAGTTTGAGGTGTGATCATTAGCTTAGAGTGTATAGACAGTTAGTCATATTACCAGTTATCTATTCACATCAATTGTAACAACATCCTGACTATGTCAATGATGTTACTTAAACACTATGGAGATATATTCCTTGTGAAGTAATATATTTACATTAAAACTTGTCCTTATAATAGCTGTAATAATTCATTTGAAGTCAGGAATTACATATAGTACTATATAATAATAGATATGTACTATATTAAGTTAATGTCTTGTATAGGTTGAAGAAGAAGAGAAGCACGTACAAAGAGAATATGACGTATGCCTAAAAAGAGGTCTATGCAATATTTGTATTAAATTACTTAAATCTGGTACTAATAACAGGAGATTGAGGAGCAATGTCAAGTATCATTAGAGAAATACACACACCAAGATGAAAATGATCAGGTTATATATTGATTTGATAAGGTGTAAATATATGTACATGTAAACATATGTAATGTTGATATTAAGGGTATATGTAACACACATATGTAATGGTGGTATATCTAATGGTATATGTAACACATATGTAATGGTGGGATATCTAATGGTATATGTAACACACATGTAATGGTGGTATATCTAATGGTATATGTAACACACATGTAATGGTGGTATATCTAATGGTATATGTAAACACACATGGGGTAATGGTGGTATATCTCAATGGTATATGTAACACACATTTAATGGTGGTATATCTAATGGTATATGTAACACAGACCTAATGATCCATGTAGTAAGTACACTTGATAATTTAGTGATTGTATTAGGATGGTACTTATTTACATAATGTGTTTGTTGTTGGTTATTGTCTTGGGACTTTCTAAATGTGTTTACAAGTTATTTAGTAATATTAATATTATTATATCTTATTATGACAATATCCTCTCACCTTATAGAGATCATTAGACGTACAGAAAGTGTAAAGAAGAAATTACAAAAAAACAAACGTTATGACAATATACAGACTGATACCAGTAAGAAACATTATCTCATTCCCATACCAGTAGTCTCATTTCCATGTTATATATGTAGAAATGAAAACTACAACTGTTAATATAATGTGGTATCACTGGTATGTCATAGTCTCATTTCCATATCACACTAACTTGAGAATGAGACTAAATCTAGCTATCAATGACAGCTACAGTAACATTATATTTTCTATAGGTTGAATTACACAAACTTGAAGAAGTACTTCAAGATGAATTAGCAGCTGCTACATTAGCACCTGCTAACTTACCAAGAGAAATCGATAAGATCAAAAAGTCCACAAGGTACAACAATAGTGTACATATAGATGTTACATGTCATATGATGACAATACATGTGATAGTAATAAATGTGTATCACATGTTAAGCATCAGTGATAGTAACACATTGGATAGTAGTACGTGTGTATTGCATTGTACAGTCATTTGATAGTAGTAACATCAAATTTAGACAACTCAAAAAGATAATTTGACTCAGTTTGTTTAAGCCAGATATTCTATCTCATGCAATAAAATTTATACAGTATACAGTCTGAAATAAAGTCAACTCAGCATTAAAAGACATTTAGTTGTATATAGTTCATACATTTATATGATTATATCTGAAACGAGGACACTCCTGTAATCAGAACTAGAACTAGAATAGGACAGGTTTTGACTGAATTATATCATCTCTCCTTTAGTGAAAACAAAGGAACAGATTTGGAACACAATAAATTACTTGAAGATTTTACAGAATGAAGTATGTACAGATAATGCAACTTAACAACATTAAAACCCAAAAAATTGACATGAAGTAGTACAAATAATGCACTTAACAACATTAAATTGACACAATCAATCCTGTGGGCCATACTATAAATAACTTAATATAACTCCCTTGAATCAACTGTGTTGTCAATGTTTGTATAAAATGGTGTGTACTTATCATAGATATCAAGACTAGAATTGCAATACAACAAACTAAAAGAGGAATTCAATTCTGAGCAAAGTAAATTAGTAGAGGAGAGAAGAAAACAGAGAAAAATGTAAGGATATATAACAGACAATCAGACCAGACAGACAAACAGACAGACAGATGACTCGTCAGATAGCCAGACAGACTGTCTATTTTTCATTGTTGTAGCATGTCACTTTGGATAGTATCGCTAAAAAGTATAAATAATGCTAAAGAATGTGAGGCTACTCAACTGGAAGAAGGGTAAGTTACTATGTTTTCTGTCCAATACCACATAACATTGTTTACTTAGGGCCTCTACTGAGCTACAACTAAAACATAGAGCAACTGAATATATAACATTGTATGAGAGTGTCGCCTCAAAAGCAAGAGAAAAAGATAAAGATCTAAGGTAAGATCATTACGACATCATCATGATGTCATTATATTTATAGAATGCTAAAGAAAGCTGAAATTCAATTACGTTCTACTCGAGGATCATTAGAACAACAGGAACGTTTACTGGAACCCTTACAAGTGAAACTTGAAGAAATAAAAGGGTCTCAGAAACACGTCAAGTCTCTTTAGCTGACTTCATGCTGAAGTGGAAATGTTAAGAAAAAATGTGTAGCACCAACAGGTCAGATGGACTGTTGTGTGACTGCTTAGGACACATCAATTACAGGAGGGTCAACAAGAAGTTGGTCAAAGAGCATTAGATTTTCATTTGGAAAAAGAGAGACATTTAAGAGGATTGGCTAGACAGAATCAACAATTACTCAAAGATCTTTTAAAGATGTTATCTTAATGGTACAATATACCATTTCATTATATAAAATTATAGTATTACAATTATGAGGAACTCCCTGTTAATTACTGTAGATGAGAAAAGAGACAATCGAACTAAGGACTACTACAAAGCTTTGGTATGACCAATTCGTCCATCTATCTATCCATCATCCATTATCTATCTATCCATTATCCATACCCCCATCTTGTGTAGAGGGAACAACACCAGATTAATGATGATAAGAGAACTCGTTCCAATCAAAGTGAAGATCACAAAAAAAAATAAAAGAATTAGAAGTAGAGTAAGATTTTAAAAACACAATGTAATGTATTTAATCTGTTGCCATTAATGTAGATTACGAGAATTTGCACAAGCATATGAGCTTGTTAAGTTAGAACGTAACAAAACATACTCTCAAATACAAACTTCAACAAACTCTCAGCAGAAATGAGAGAAAAATAAAAGTGTTACAAAATGAGACAGAGATACTGCACACTGCTGTAGAGAGCAAATCCAAGTTAGAGAGAGAGAGAGAGAAAGTTGCTATTTCTTTTTTCCTTATAGGGTATTAACTCGCTCTCATTTAGCACAAAGTAGCAAAAATACAAGACAGAGACAGCAGCAACAAGAACTAACCAAAGTAAAATTGGAACAAGAAGAAAAAACGAGCTGATTTAGAGAGAGAAAGAGAAACTCTATACAAACTAACACAACAGATCAATTCAACAGAACAAGCTTTGAATAGAGTAAGTTGGCATCTTAATTGTGTTCTTTCTAGTTAGATTATATACTACATAACATATAAAGAGTAAATGATTGTTGAGTTAAAGGAGTTATTCTTTTTGCCTATTGTCTACCTGTATTATGGTAACATAGCAGCAAGGTTCAGCCTAGTTTTTACTGTCAAGACTCAGGTAGTTCAGCTGGTAGAGCAGTTCTCCTGCTGCCATGGTTTGTAGGGTTCAAGTTGTTTTTCTTTATACATTGCACATACTTATTAAGGGTATTGTCTCACTACCCTCGATTTCCATTAGTTGCGTCGTTATTATGAATAATAGTTCAAGATAGAAATGATACAGGACTCCGGTTAATTGAGAGAAAGAAAGCAAGTTGCGTATTCCATGAGAAAATAAATGTTCAAGGTAAGAAAAGTCTTCTTAAATAGCCATACAACATTTTCTTTTTCATATTAAGATTCAGTTGTTCGTCATGGTAACATGAAAATGATGGGAAGGAAGAAGAAATCCATTTTCTAACTATGGAGGTAGTAGATAGATTAGTAGTATTACAGTTTGTATCTTTGATATGTTAAGATTACCCGACTCCAACGTGAAGTCAATGTCTGCAAGAAATCTGTACCAGAGAAAGAATCTTTAGAGAGAGAAACTTACAGTTCATCGTGACATGGTACAAATGTATTGTTACTTAATTGTTGTAGTGAGCGGTTGTCTGTTCAGTTAACAGCAACTAAAGATGAACTGAAAAGGTTAGAAGTTTAAGTTAAGATGCTAGAAATCCTGAAAGAGTTCGACTCCTATCTGGCAATGATCCTTCTTGTGCAGAATTGCGAACAAAGCTTGAAAATTTTCAGGTAAGATCCTTTACAAAACTCTATTAATTATTGCTCTCTGTCTCTCTATTTCTAGGCTCAGATCACTGATTGTGAAAAACAACTTCTTGAGAAAGAGCTCTTACTAGAGCAGGTGACTCGTCTGTCAGACAGGCTTCACAAAAGAGCCAATGGACGACATGAGACTACTCTACAAGTTAGCACTAAAGTCAACAATTATCAGTCAAAATTGAGGGACACAACACGTAAAATGATGGCCTCATATCTGAACTGTCCTTACAACAGGTTATTTATACATGGCAATATACCTTCTACCTCTATCCATTTATTCATTCAATCTTTTCACTCAGGCTCAATCTATACGTCTCCAACAAGAGGTCACAGAGAAGGAGACTAAATTAGAACAAGCTTACTCTCGACTAGATGTGGTGATCCACCTGACGAAGAGAACAGCTAAAGAATGGTTGAAACTATTACAGAGAAGTTAAAGTATTAAATGGACCATCCAAACAAATGGTACGAATAGTATAATTTGTAATAATTAAATATCACAAATTATTCTTTGAGTGAGTAATGTTATTTTGACATTGTTCTCCTCTCAGATGGAAGAAGAGGTAGGGAACTACCAAACGGAGTATATACCACGGCAGAGGCACGCCCAATGCTTATATTCCTGAAACTGAGGCTGAACTCCCACATTCCTAAACCTTATGGTTCACATGCCCCTTTTAAACCATCCCAACCAGGTGCCAATATCAGACATGTTCGTAAACCACAACTACCACCAATTGATATATAACTCATGTTATTGAAAAAAATATAAGTTTTCACAATTAATAAACTGACAGTAATAATGTACATAATAATAACAACACAGAGAGTCCATGAAAATAACACCACACACACACTACAACATTAAAGTGACTGGTATCTATCACATTTCTGATGAAAATAATCTTAATATGGTATTGAACTTAGCACTTACATAACGACATTCAACAGGTTCTGATAAAATAGACTGCACAGTTTCCAATAGTTAGAGGTGTTGCACGATCAAAGAAAACTTTACCAAATGTGGTACACTCTCAAACTCTTTGTCCTTAGATTTTACCTAGTATAAAATGGATGTATGAAATGTCAGTGTATGGACACTTACTTTTCCTGAGCGTTATCAATTAATAATAGATGCTGTGGTCGTCATTAGCTTTGCCTGTTAGCACATATTGTCCTGGTTTGTTGGTGCTCTCGCGTACAAGAAATTCACCATCTGACTTTATCATTGACTCGGCATCAGGTCGTGAAATACGTCCATGAAAATATAGCTGCATATCCAATGGTGCAAAGGGGTCCACTTCAGGAAAGGGAGGAGCTAAATCTATGTATACAACCTTGTCTTTATTGTTATAGTCCTTAATTGGTCTTACCTTCAGGCTGTTTGGGTGTGGCATAAATACTGTCATCAAATGGTGGAGAGAAACTCTTTTCTTCTTGTTAATGGTGACAACCCAGAATAAGGAGGTGGTGGCCCATCTGTCTCCTCAAGACCTATAGTCAATTAAATACAGCTATATAAATAATTGAACAATAGGATGTAACAAAAGAGAGTTGTACTCCAGTATAGTGTACTAACATACCACACCATATATGGATATTGGTAGAGAGCACTATTACAAGGACTAATGAAAAAACACAGTATGTTCCTAAGTAACAAGATTGAGTCTTCTGGGAATCAATCAGAATATATTATAGTATATAACATAGTAAATTGAGGAATATCAGAAATACTACACTGAGTCTGGATGTATGTAATGTCAAGTCAAAAGTTTAGAAGATAATGCCAACATTAAGGAATTACCATGGCAACATGCATCTCCATAACATATACTTAACTACACTATTAGTTTACAAGTGAAAAGGACATACTTATGATTGGTTGAAGACAATATCGACTTCATCATACTCCCCTGGTTTTGTGGGATTATTAATAGTGGTGGGTGGAGTCAAATTCATGGGATCGTCATAATCAGGAGATGATAAAGGGATCTCGTTGCTATAAATATGTTCCTCGTCAAGAGGAGGTACAGGAGTGATATCAATATGATCCTCTGTGTTCTCTTTGTCTATAGAAGGCCGTTGATGAATGGTAATTAATTGATATTCAATTCTTGTGGGGGCTGATGAGAAGTAGATAAGTCATCACTAACTATATCATAATCATTGTTTACAGGTGGTATAGATGGTATAGGAGAGGGTGGATCATTTAGTGGTGGTGGAAGGGGTGGAGGCGGGCCTGAACACGCCCTCTTATATCTTCAATACCTTCTGCGACATCATATGGTGATTCTAATGAATAAATAATAAAATCATTATAGTATTTTATAAAAGCTTTTTTTTTTTTTTTTTTTTATACCTTGAATGTTATTGTGAATAGGTACAAAGTCCATCCATTGGCATTGTTTTTTTTTTGTCATAAGGATTGTACGATAAAGGACGCTGATGAAGAACTTGTTCTTTCTTTCAGGCTCAAACTCGTATTCTGACACATTCTTGGCTGAATGACATAAATAAATAGTTAATTAGCGTAATGTTAATAGTGTAATTAACTACTCACATCTGGAAAGCCAGGCAATTCACTATATATTCCTGTTCTTGATACAGTATTTGATGATTGCATGAAAGAAAGAGAAGGGGGTTGTGAAGACAAAACAGGACGTGGTGGCTTCAAGGGAGGTGTAGGAGGTGATGGTTTTGAACGAGAAGGAGGTAAATGGGAAGGAAATGGTGAACTCTTTGAACTAATCTCTGTAATAGGAGGCTAAAAGATAAAAGACACTCTGAGTGAATTATTAACCCTTTGTATTTTATCACAGGCTTGCTTGGTAAATGTCGCCGAGATCCAGGTTGATTCTCGTAATGATGATCTGGATATTAATGAAATAGGAGTGGCAGGGGCTCACTGTACTCATTGTACGAGGGTGAGTCAACATAACCATTAGAATTAGGAGGAGAGACAGAGGGGATAGGTGGAAGAGAGAACGTTGATGAGCCGAGGTAGATGGACTTGAACTTAGTCGTCTGTCACTACCATAAGAAAAAATTAAATGTTTAAACAATTTTTTCGAGTACTTTATCTTTACCTCTCAATAAGTTATTGTAAAATTGATAATATTTAATTTAATACTTTATCTTTACCTCTCAATAAGTTATTGTAAAATTGATAATATTTAATTTAATACTTTTATCTTTACCTCTCAATAAGTTATTGTAAAATTGATAATATTTAATTTAATACTTTATCTTTACCTCTCAATAAGTTATTGTAAAATGATAATATTTAATTTATACTTATCTTTTCTCAATAGGTTATTGTAAAATTGATAATTTTAACACCTTTTAAATTTTATTTAAATTATTCTATCAACATTAGGTCATAAGTTCATGAGAAGCTTACTGATCTAAGGAGGGCGAAGTTGTAACTGGAGGATTACTGGCTGGAACTACAGTATGACTGAATTGAGGTACATTTTGTAACGAAGTTCAAATGCTTGTCCCCCAGTTGCCAATATAAGTGAGCTATGCCTTCTTGACAATGAAAAAACATGACATGCTAGAGAGAGAGAGAGAGAGAGAGATAATATCCTTTCACACTTAAACTATATTATTTACCTCTCTCATGAAGTGGATCTTTAGCAACATAACCAAAGAAGTCTTGAGTGATTGAAGAGAGTGTATAAATCTTGTTTAAACAACACACACATCTTTTTAACACAAATACAACACCTCATTAGGAGGTGATTACATACACCAAATTGACATCACAGTAAACAAACAGTTATATGTTAAAACAAATTACTATTGTTAAGTCAACTTACTCCTTCTCCTCCAGAAGCAAAAGAAATGGATGTTAGACTGTGAGTCATAAATTCCTAAAGGATAAAATAAAATAAACAGCTGTATATACAAAATGATCATACTCTTCCAGTTACTGCACTAAGGATTTTGTATTTGGTCCACATCAATACATAAGTTGATATCTGAGGCAAATTGAGTGTCAAAATCTGTAGATATGAGAGAATGTTAAGTAAGATAGTCACAACAAGATTTGTGGTATTACAGCAGCTGTTATTTAAGAGTATTTAAATATATCAAGAATGCAAAGAAGGAATGGGTGAGTGGCTAATGATAACAAATGAGTACTTTGTCACATCAACATACCATCTTTGTACAAAAAAATACTAATGTTAGAAATGTGTAAATTGACAGCTGCTAAGTATACCCTAATAGGGTCAAAAAATCAAACATGCAGTAGATATATGTCCAATTTCTCTGTAGATATCCATCATTATGGACATATATGTATTTGTATAGTAATTAGGATAATGGGGTCTCACTAATTTTTGATGTCGTATAACAAATTACAAATGTAGACAAAGTTAGAGAATTAATAGAGATTCTATTTGTAGCGTAAGTATTATGAGATAATGTATTAAGAGTACATAAACTTAAGAGATATATGTTAAACTATTACATCAGAAAGAGCTTCCATAACTTACCACCAAGAAGTCTGCTGATTTGTCTAGGTACCTTTGAGGAGAGAGAGAGAGAGAGAGAGAGAGCTATATAAACACATACTATAGAGACCTCAATAAACATAATCATAAGTATATTGTAATACACAAGGTTCTTTCTGTACACATGAACACTAATTACCACATGTCTACATGTTTGTTTAAAAATTACTTATCAATTCTCAATAAATAATCATTAAAAAAGTAAAGACCTTTTTGCTAAATAATCCTCTAAATGCTACATTTATTAAATACCTTTTTTTCTTGTTAGTCCCTATTCTGTCGGAATGTTCTGCTAACTTAATGATGGCTTCTCTATAGAAAAAGACAACACAAACCTAAATTATTTGCCATATTTCGTTTCCATGGAAACATATCCCCAAAGAATAAACACATTATATGTACAAGTATACATACTTAATACTGGTAATATAAGACCATATTTGAATTAGGATTTCGATTACAAGGTTTAAGAGTCTAAGTATTTTTATCTGTTTACATTTATACTGTATATACTAGTACAAGCACTCCGAACAATACCTTTATAAGACATACAAATTTTGATGTACCTGGTAACCAGTGTTCTAGCTTGATATTGTAAAGTGCGCATTGACTCTGGTATTTGAACACAACCTAGATACTAGAAAATGAAAGAAAATCCTTGAAATTATGCCTTCTTTATACACAACAATAATTCTTCATTTAAAACTGTCAATAAACTTACTGCTACTTGATAACGGACATAAGCACCGTCTGTGAGATCTTGTTCACTGTGTAAACCATCCGGTAGGAGGTTTCCTTACAAAAAGTACAGTCTCACTCCAATCTCCACCTGAAACACCCCATCCTCCGCCACTACTGTTACGCCGCCGCCGCCACCACCTTTCGTCCTTGGCATAGTGAATCTTTCTTAAAACGAAAAGACGTGTTGTTATAGTTTTACAAGTGTTAGTACCACGCCCTTAAAGGACACACCCACTACCACAAACCACCAACGCTCACCCGCAAACCAACGTGCTATCACGATGATTCTATCGTGAAACACCCATCCTCGCAACTAAAAGAGATAAGTACAATAACAATGAAACTCAAACTTTATGAAAGAAAAATAAGAAAAATCAAGTGATAATCTATTTAATAACGAAAACTAGCAGAACATTCAAGTACAGAGTCTCATTGTACTACTACTTAGGGAGGGTTTTGTAATAGTTGGTAATGTTCTTTTGTCATTGTCTGAGTTTCTTTTTTTGAACTGTCTTTCTCTTGCTCTGCATACAATCTATAACTTGTTTTAGCTAATTCATCAAGTAGTATATATATCTTAACATAATAATAAACCAGGATATGATAGTTTGTTAACAATTAAGGTAACTAACGTCAGACATTTCAGGACGGTCTATGTGTTTTAAAATAAGACACTTTTGAGAAATGTCAAAAAATCTGATAAAGAACCTGAAGGCCAATTTTCCTGCATTATCATCAATTAAAGCAAAGAGATTAAATTCAAACACTTGATTTCATCTGAACATCAATATAAGTGACCTGTATACATAGAGGCAGTTCAGTATGAAACTAAATTTGATGATTTGTTTCTAAAATTTAATATTAGAAAATAATTTTATGAAGTTTTAATTTAAAAATAAAGAATGTGGCAGCAAAAATTTGCCAAATTATAAAATTTACATCTTGCTCTATATTATGACTAATGATCTTTTACATTTATAAATTATAACAATATATACACTCTCTTATGACACTGTTGTATTATATATAATGTGTTGTTGATAATATGCAGAGAGTATGTACGACAACTCCTAAATCAGCACATTCCTGTCCTCTAGTCTGATCAAAAACTTGATTGGCCAGTAGAAGCTCAAGTAATAGCTATGACCCGAGAGAGAGAGAGAGAGAGAGAGAGAAGAGAGAGAGAGAGAGAGAGAGAGAGAGAGAGAAGAGAGGAGAGACTGAGAGAGAGAAGAGAACGGAGGAAGAGAGAGAAGTAAAATAAAGGAACTAATCAACCCTACCACTCCAAATGCATAAGTATCCAATTTAGTTGTAATCACTCCTCTATAATATTTTGGCGCTATATAACCTGATGTCCCAACTATTCTTGCAGTATGACTTTGTTTAATAAGTGTATGTGGATCTTGACCTATAGCTAGCAAGACCAAAATCACCCACTTTTGGCCGAAAAGAAGTATAGTCTAATAATACATTAGCACTTTTAGGAGAGAGAGAGAGGAGAGAGAGAGGGGGAGAGAGAGAGAGAGGAGGGAGAGAGGAGCGAGAGAGAGAGATGGAGAGAGAGGAGAGGAGAGAGAGAGAGAGAGAGAGAGAGAGAGAGAGAGAGAGGGAGAGGGAGAGAGAGGGAGGGAGAGGGAGAGGGAGAGGGGGAGAGGGAGATGGAGAGGGAGGGGGAGAGGGGGAGGGGGAGAGGGAGGAGGGAGAGAGAGAGGAGAGAGGAGAGAGAGAAAGAGAATTTTTTTACATGTACTGTTACATCTTACCTTTTAACATCTCTGTGGACTAATGTGTTTTGCTCATAGCAGTATGAAGATATGACAATCCTCTTGCTGTATCTAATGCAATAGAAATCCTGACCATCCAAGGAAGTCCAGTCTTTCTACTCTCAACCTACAATGTAGCAACTCAATTATTATATCACTTGAGAATTAATAATGATAATTATATTAATACTAACAAACTTAATAAGACAATAATAAAATGGTATTATATAGAATTGTGTTAACATTGTCAGATTTAGTAATACAAGAATTGATAAGGTGCTAGTAAAAATTACAACAAATTTTAAAACAATTTTCCAAATTATAACAACATCACTTACTCCTAGTTCTAAAGCATCTCTAGTGTACCATGGGCATAAATTCATATATTAAACATCGTGGTTTGCCTGATCATTTGAGTATCCTAATAATGTAACCAGATTAGGATGACGAAATCTGAAAGAAGAGGACAACAAAGAAGAGGACAAATCACATAACATTAACCATTTCAATTTCAAAGAAACTTGAAAATTTATGAATTAAATATTTTTTGTTAATAAATGATAACAAACAATTCATTTAATAGATAAACCTTGATAAAAACTTGAAGTTCAGCTTCAAATTGTTCATTAGCTAATTCAGAGGCTCCTTTGTCTCCCTGTATATAAACATAACACATTAATAACATAACCTCACTAATGGAGGAAGGGAAAGATGGATGGATGGATAGAGTGACTGATGGATGAACACGTTAGATAGGACGGACAAAAGAATGAATCGATAAATAACAGTTTATATAAACTAATAATATTAAAATACATTAATAATTAATTTACAAGTTTTTGTTCGTCGTAAACACTTTAATAGCCACTTCTGTTCGATGTAATTCCCCTTTAAATACAGGTCCAAACCCTCCCTCGCCTAACTTACAACCACCTTCAGAAGAAGATCTTGCATCAAAATTCTTGTAGCCAGTAACACTGTTTGGTAACTAAAATGCAGACAAGAGATTGCCTCGTTTATTACACTGCCTGACCCTGTACTGGAGGACGCTTTGATCTGCTAGACATCACTGTAAAGCTGCAAATATTCGCAATATCATGACCCAATCATTACCTATAAAAAGACTATGAACACTGTATTGGAAAGAGACAAGCTTGAGGGGAATCCCGTGTGCAATAATAATAGTATTGAAATTCATTAGTGGGTGTGGTTTGTCCTTTAATGGGTTCAGATATGGATCTAATCGATACTGTTGGTAGCTTTGCTGTTGTGGTGACTGTATTATTAAATTGTGCTGGATGTAAGTTGATAGATAATTACATGATGATTTTATTCTATATATATATCACAGATTGTCATGTAGAAAGATTATATTGGAAAAAGGTGTCGGTTCATTAACACATGTACCATTTGTAGCAGGAATTATAATGTGAGCAGTATTTATTAATTTAATCTATTGTTATCATCATTATTCTTATTCTGTACCATTCATTACAATTCATCTTTCATTCTTATTCAGCTAATGGATTATCCCATTCATTCGTCTCATTCATTCATCCATTCTCTCATTCATTCATCCATTCATCTTATTCATTCATCCATTCGTCTCATTCATTCATCCAGTCATCTTATTCATTCGTCCATTCGTCTCATTCATTCGCCATTCATCTCATTCATTCATCCATTCATTCAGGTTCAGTTACTGGCTAGTATATGGTATTTTAATTGTTGATATATCTATTATTGTTGTCAATTCTGTTGGATCTGTACTTCAGTGATTTACTTCATGTTTTCATTTTATATACAGAGAACAAGGTAGGTCATTATCAATCTTCAAATAACGACAGTAATTTAGAATAGAAACCTCAAATATGATCACACCATTTAAATTATTTTAGAACTGCAAAATCCAATAGAAAAATTATTGCTTATATTGCACTATGAACTCAAATAATATGAAGTTAATAAGTACTTAGAGATAATGAATGTTACATTATCTCTCTCTGTCTCTGTCTCTGTCTCTGTCTCTCTCTGTCTCTCTCTGTCTCTCTCTCTCTCTCTCTCAGTCACAGTACTAAGAGATGGTGGTATCTGTATTTTTATGATATTCGGTCTCTTGTTTACGTCTTATATCTCTTTCCTAATGCTGGTAACACAGTGGTTGTAGTGGGTGTGGCTTGTAATGTGGGTCACAGTTGCTTTCTTTGCCTCGCCTTTGTCAACATTGGTAATTAATTAACAATATTACATATAAACTCCGCTCTTTGTTGGTACAATGAGATACAGTTGATCACACATATATACTAGTATAGAGTTTTGTATTTTTGGTATAAATCTAGTTCCAAGTTCTTCTAAGTAGATGTACTCTTAAATTAATCTACAGTAAAATTGGCTTGTTATCCTATTCCTTAAATTCTAAAGTTGTACAATAACCTGTATTAGACAAACCTTTCTTTTAAAATTTATCATACCTAACTTAATCTTTTATTTAACATCATTACTTGGTTATTGGTTTTCGTTTTCTTTTTAGTCACAAGTTTTTAAGACTAAAAGTACAGCAAGTATGTCTTTACCACTGTCTATAATGTCAGCTGTTGTCTCTGCTAGTTGGGTTGTTTTATGGTAGACTCATTATGGATATAATGGTACCAGGGAGTTGTTACCATAGTGATTTTCAATTAAATTTAATAAATAACATGATTGAAAAAGATATCTTTTTTCGCTAAGTTTCCCCAATGCCCTGGGCTTTATCTTGTCATTAGTGCAGCTGGCCCTATTTCTAAAGTATCCGCAGAGGCCTATAAATTCTGGTAACATTACTACCATCAGGATTCATTAATTTAGTGTGACATAATATACTGTTGCTGCTGATACTTTGGTAATGTAAAATTAGAGGTTATGGACTCTTCTCTCTTTTGTTTCTCTATTATTTTAAAGTCAGTTATTAAATAATGATTGTTTAAATATTTTTATTTGTAACAAACAATTTCCAATTGAAGAGACAGAATTAACACTTCACATTATAATTGGTTAGGTTACTGTTAGGTTACTGAGTCCTAAAGCCCAAAATATGACACGTTTTTTGATTGATATAAAAATTAATGGTTATTTCAAAATTTCACTTAATAATAGAAAATGGGACAATAATTAATCAGTTTTTATTAAAAAATATGTATAATTATTATATGACCACCCTTGTTCATTTTATTAGTTGTCAAACCAGTTACATTAGTCCTCAAACACAGTTCATCAGTTTCCATACTTAGCATATCCATCATTGGAAGCACTTCCACTGATAACAAGATCGTTATCTGTAACAGTCATTGAACGCACTTGTCCTCGTGAGCATTGAGTATCTTAGGCTAAGAAAGAGAGAGAGAGAGAGTACAGTCAAAACATGTGAGACTAGTAGTACTTACCCCTTCACTATTGTTTTCAGTTTTGCTGAAAAGACATAAATTGTCCACTTTTAGTACCCACACCACACTATAATACATGTATAGTGTACATGTATATTGTACATGTACATGTATAGTGTACATGTTATTCTATGAAAACTATGTGTAAATAAAATTTAGTAGAGGATACAACCCTATTGCTATTCCCTAAGACCACAAACCTTAGATTAAGGTTTTCACTGACCGTGTTCTTAACAGGTAAGATAAAGGATACTCTGTGATTGCCGTCTAGTTTTGAATATGTATATAATCTTTGTTGGTTACGTGGGTTGTACACGGCTACAAAAGTAGAGTCTTCGGATCGTGCAAGGAAAACAATGAACACTACACCATAATCTATATAGATAAATGGATGGATGAAAGATTGAATGGATGGATAGGTATAATATGATAGATAGATAAATTGAAAGAATGATAAATAACAACCTCATCTTCACTAGAGACTGCTAAATACTTGATATCCACTTGCCGGTGACTACCGGGAAAGTAAAGTTCGTTTACACAAGTTCGATTAATAGTACTTAATATTGCTATACTTCCTCTGTTTGTCCCACCCAAAAAACTCTCGCCAAATTGTAAAAACATGTGCAAAAAGAATGTGGAGTCATTTTGGTACTGTAATCTGGAGATACAATCAAGGTCAAAGGTCAAAGGTCAGAAAGTAACAGACCTTGGCTACTTTTTCTCTTGTTTCTGGATCAAATCCTAACAAGACCCCATTCAATAAGAGAGTAGAGCCCAGACTAGCCGGGGTTCACTTTTACTAAGAGCTAGATCTCGTGGTTCATCTTCAAGATATGAGAGCTGAGACAACATCTGCGAGAAAACAAATAGAGGGATAAAAATAAAATATGTTTTCCTTACGACAGAGTGTTTCCACATCCAGGATATGAATTGTTTTACTTAATGCACCAACCCATACATGATAATCTACTAGTAATAAAACAAGATACTCGTACTGTCTTGCCTCGACGAGAATCAACGATTTTGAGATCTGACTCAAAACAACGTGCCTCTATATCATAAACACGAAGACAGCCATTACCCTAAATGGATGCATGAGTGGTATAAAATGGATACATAGATATAACAATAGATGCATAAATACAAAAATGGATGAATAACTGATAAAAAGGAATTGATAAATGGATGTATAGATAATACAAATAGATATATAGATAATACAAATGGAATTAATGGATGTATAGATAATACAAATAGATGTATAGATGATACAAGCAATTGATACAAGACAAGGTCCTCTTACCCAGTCCTAGCCACAGCTTGCCTTCTCCACCAGCAACAGCTAGAAAAGAAATTCTCTCGTTACCATAGCAACTAAAAGGATAACAACAAACCTGAATGTACAAACAAAGTGGACTCAATTGTAGCTTTATCATTTGATCAGTATTAGGGTTAATACGATATTGGAGAGCTTCAGTAGCTAGTTTGTCCACTGGTACTGGTTTAGACTGTAAACTTAAGATTTTCTGGAAAAGAGAGAGAGAGTATGTGTAATATACAAGAGATAGATGAAGTGCTAACCTGAGACCATTTCAGTTTAACAGAATTATCAATATCATCCATCCATCCAGTACGATAAAGAGCAGTAATCATTTTTATATGACATTCTACTGATCCATTACAGTAGGGTCTTTTTAGCTGAAGACAATATCAAATTTATCATCTACAAAACATTAAAAACTTTACCAAAGATAACTCGCCAACCAGAGACAACCTCTTTAATCATCCTATACCATAGATCACGTAATGTACTATTATTAAACCCAATAAAAGGGTCTGAAGTTTTTCGCCCTTTCTGAGTTGGGGACGAGGATTGCCTATATATAAATAAATGTTAATGTAAATAGACAATCATGTCAATAAAATAGATGAGTAATAAAATGGACACATGAAATATATATTACCAAGTTGTTGTTTTAATTCTTCTTTAAGTTCAACTTTAATGATTGGTATTTGGGGGAAATTGCATTTGTTGACATTTCACACACACAAATTGAGCTAACAGGAAGTTCTGGTAATTCAGCAAATGTTCTTTCCTTAGGCCAGCACTACTTAATAATAAAATTCTATTTAAAGAGAAATTAGTACATGTAATTTAATATGAAAGAAATATAAAATAGATATGTCCTATTACAGACACTTGTTACTAAATATAGACAACATTGATAATAAATATAGAATTTGTTACTAAAAATACAACATAAGCTACTAAATATAGAACTTACGTACCTATGTGATGTTAGAACCACTATGCAGTGAGCACTAGAATTGGACCTTGAGTTTGGACTCACAGCTAAAAATACACTACATCAATCATAATATTATAATTCATTAGTCTATTGTTATACTTCTTGGACTTTGTGTGATTTTTCTGTTTCAAAGTTAAACTGACAGCCTGATAAACAGGTCTCAATATCTTGTATAACCTGAAGAGAGAAAAGCAACTGATCATTGTCATGTTAAAACACATTGACTAACTTGTTTCCAGAGTCCAAAAATGTTTGAAAAATTTCAGGACTAACACCTAATGATAGAAGTTATATGATATGTGTGTATGTCTGTGTGTGTCATACTCGCTGAGTGTCCTACAGATTGTAATACAGAGAAAAGATTGCTAGCTGATTCTGGGTCTTTAGCAATATTCTCCTGTTGACTTCTTTTGAAAAATTCACTATGTACTAAAGAGAGAAAGTAATAATGAAAAATTATTTAACAAATTTTACCAAGTGCTTTACGTCGTACTTGTCTAGAAGATGGTCTACTGTTAGTTTTTGTGTGTGCATGTGTGTGTGTTGGTGTGTGTGAAAGAGAGAGAGAGAGAGAGAGAGTTTATAAGATACACTTATATCTTTAACATACACTATGTTACTCTGAGTTTGATGACGATCAGTCTAATAATTAAGAAATTAAATTAATATCTTTGAAATATTTATTACCATTTGAGATCCCCACGTCTTGGAGTAATTAATTTACAATATGTCTTAGTTTGTAGAATATCTTTTTCTTCATTATTTAATAACGATACAAAGTCATATAGTTTGGCTAAAAAAAACAAATAAAAAATTAATTTTAGTGATTATATACATACTGAGGAGAAGGAACTAGAGTGGAATTGAGCCTTTGAAGATCATCACAAAAAATACTCTATACCCTAGATATAAGAAGTTGAAGTTTAATTATCAATCCTTAGAGTAGCTACTGTCTGTCTGCCTGTCAGTCTGTCTGTCTGTCCGTCTGTCTATCATTATGTCTATCTGTCTGTCTCTCTATTTTTATGTCTGTACGTCTGTCAGTCTGTCCGTCTGTCTATCAGTATGTCTATCTGTCTGTCTCTCTATCAGTATGTCTGTACGTCTGTCAGTCTGTCAGTTTGTCATTGCGCCTGTCATACATTTACTGTCTCTCCAAACATACATCCAACCACCATTTATATTTATTCTTACTTTCATTACTTCTCCACGAGCTATTTTATAATAGGCATAAAGACAAACACAATTAGCTTGTATAGTTTTGTCCTGTAACATGTCATCCAAAACCTCTAACACATGGTCAAATATACTTCTCTACAAATATCAAGTAGTTAAAATAAAATACTTGACAATGTTGTACCTCTATTGAATGGTTCATCACTGCCAAATGATGGTAGTTCTAAATACTGCAGCTCCTTAAAGAAAACTTGTCTTACTGTCTGTCGTAAGATACAATGGACATTAAGGGGTTAAATTTAGCTATGGGGTTATAACTCCACCCATATAATGTATAACTACTTACAAGCCCATGAAACAAAAGGAGGCGTGTTTCTATCCTCAGTAATTCCGATACTGTTGGAAGGAGATACTGAGGAAGTAGAAAGACTCTTTTGCCTGGAATAGAACAAAGAAGTCTTTATTTCTCCATCTTCCATCTATCTATCCATTCATCCGTCCATCTGTCTGTCTGTCCATCCATCCATCAATCTATCCACAAACTCATACAATTGATGATAGGTGGTTGGTCCAACTCCAAGCAGTGAAGCAGAAATACTATGTCGACTAGTGGGAATAATTTGTAATATACAACAAAAGTATTTGTCATCTGTTGCTAACCTTCTTCGTGTGAAGGGGTTCATTACAGACAGAGGAGGTTGTTGAGAGATGGTTTTCAACAGGATCACTTGCTTTGCGCGCTTGTTTTTTTAATTGATCAGCAAGAATGGTGAAATCATCGCGTACTCTCATACGACGTGACATCATGAAGACAGAGAAACATATCTGTTTTGGGTTGCCTAAATGGATAGATAAAAATGGATGGATAGATAAATGAATGGATGGATAGTTGAATGATGGACAGACAGACAGACAGACAGATTTTACATGTCTATAAAAGAACTGGTCCTTTTCAGGGTAACATCTTCAATCTGGTTTCAAAAACAGCTCTACTTTCTCGAAGACCTTCAGATACAAAACTAAGAAAGCAATCTTCAAATAAATGAATAAAAAGTCGAACACTCACTCAAATATTCTAACCATGAGCTCAAGAAACACTACAAAGAGAAAGAAAGTAGTAAATTATTTACATATTTATATATATAATTATACTTACAAGCAGATAAAATTGTGTCTTTATAATGCTCATAATTATGTCGAGCTCGCTCCCTCTCAACAGCTGAACTGAGAACCACCTAGAGACAGACAAATGACAGAATTGGTGGGCAATATAGACGACATACCTTTCCAGACCCTCTATTTCAAAATCTCCTTCCAACAATTGTTGATATCTGGATCACAATAGAATTAATGACATAACTTACTAATTATTATCAATTAATTGTTAATTAATTAATATTTAATAATACTAACTGGGTTTTAAATCTTGAAGTAGCTGATTGTGGTAACTCAGGAAATTGTGATAAGAATGTTAATCTTGATTCCACAACATTCTCATCTAACTTAACAATCACAGCATCATCCACCTGTCAAACAATGGGTGTGGTTAATGAATAATCAATTATTTACTTACACTCATAAATTCTGGGTCATCCTGACAGTTACTATGACAACCCATAATATTGATACCAGGAGCCCCCAACATGTCAATTTGATCATTTGGGATTATTGTACAACAGATTGACGCCATTCAAATGGAGATATATAACTTAAAAAGCACTAAAAGAGGATAACATTTAATTAAATGTCATCTAACCAGTTTTATAAACCTGTATAACAAGAGCCGGAATGGAGTAATGAGAGGAGTGAAGATGATGGTCTGTTCACAAAGTATAGCAGCTATAACTTTAAGAACATTGTCAAGAGATAAACACATGAAAGGATAATTGAGTCGGACATCTAGGTGAAGAACTGGGAGGGAGAGGGAGGAGGATAGGGAGAGAGAGATTGTAATATAAGTATATTGTATGTACTTACCACCACGTGGGGGCATTATTAGTGTAGAAGAAGAGAAACCAGGTAATGTAAGTTCCTAGGATCACATAAATCAGAGAACAAAGCACATTATGATCACACAAATCAGAGAACAAAGCACATTTTGATCACACAAATCAGAGAAAAAAGCACATTATGATCACACAAATCAAAGAACAAAGCACATTATGATCACACAAATCAAAGAACAAAGCACATTATGATCACACAAATCAAAGAACAAAGCACATTATGATCACACAAATCAAAGAACAAAGCACATTATGATCACACAAATCAAGAACAAAGCACATTATGATCACACAAATCAACAAAACAAAGTACATTACATTATCACATAAATCAAAGAACAAAGCACATTATGATCACATAAATCAAAAGCCCATATGGATCACATAATCAAAGAAACAAAGCACATTATGATCACACAAATCAAAGAACAAAGCACATTATGATCACAGAGGTCAAACAACATGAGATCCACTTACTAATGATAACATTCTTCTGACAGACAAGGAACAAGAAACAACTTTTCAGCAAAGTAATGTACAGTATTCCAAAAGGAGATGTCCTTATCTTCATCACTTACCAAACGATATAATCTATTGATAATAATAACAGGAATGTATTCTCAATAAAGTGGACAAACATGACAGTTTATTCTACCCTGACAGAGCTTCTTTAAGAAAGCTAAAATATGGATTCTTAGATACCATCACTACACAAGTTGGCAAATATATTAACTTGCCATTAGGTGGGCATCCTTTTTAATAGGAAAAAAAAATTAATACAATTAATATTGTCGAGTTTTCCTCTACTGACCAGTGGAAGCACTCCATGGAACTAATTGTAATGTCCATGACCACCATCCTCAGGCTAGACAAGAAGTAGTTCAATATACTATGTAGCATTGCATGACTAGCTAGTTACCTTGACAACAAAGAAAGGGCGGGGAAAATTTGAGTCCACAGCAAATGATCGTGTTCCTTGGATGTCGGTCAATAACATAGGTACACCAGGCTGGTTCCTTCTCTTTGGGATATAACTGAGAACCCTCTTTAAGGAAAGATGAATGGATTAATAAAAAATGGAGTCATTAGTAATACCAGGATATATAAAGAGTTGTAATGTTTCTATAGTCTCCCAAGCCAATCCAAAATCGTCTATACGAAATTTCCGGCTAATCCCCTCCCCCAAATGTGGGTTCTGGTTTGTAGGAGTATTGGCCTGGCCACTACTTGTGAACTTGCTATTTTCTTTGTTAGGGTAAACTTGGCCAGGTGCCATAATTTGTAGAAATTGTAGCTTTACATCTCGTACTAAAAGAGATTCATAAACATCTTGTATAGTCTATTAGAGAAAGATAAATATATTGTTAACAAGATTTACATAAGTCCATTACAAAATGATTATAGAATGCTAGTATATCCTTAACTAACTATTATGTATTATTTATATATAGTATTTATATGAGTATATTATATAAACACTTTCACTTTCAATTAAACACACAATGATATGACAGCAATATTATTAAAGTAACTCTAGACTACCACAAGCATATGGCCAGATGCACTTTTCCCGTATGTCTGGCCACAACTAGACTACTTCTAAACATTAGTACTTACCACAGAATAGCTACCATTAATAAGCTCTATACTAGTAAACATCATTACTTACCAAGTGACCTAGGATAGCTACATTTGTATGTTCTAGACTAGTGAACACACAATCTATCATCATATCTTATATATACTACTAAGACTATGTGATCAACAATACTATATATACATCCATATCAAATCTGTATCATTTGCAGAACTACCAGAAGCAACGCTGCAATATAACTAATACAATTATTTTTAACTAATACAAGTCAATTATGTCATAATACAATTTATCATACATGGTTGGTCATAGCAACAAATTACACTAAAAATGACATCACAACTTACCCCTTCTTCATTGATGTCCAATGCACGAAAAGTCTCATCCACTCCATACACTAATACAACATTTACAATAGAATTATATAATCTATTTTGACAACTAGAGGATGACCCATCTTTAGAACCCAATGACAGTCGTAAAGATCCCGTGGGTGTGGCTGTTGTGGGTGTGCTAGCACCAGACATTTTAAACACTACACACAAAAATAAATGGCAGCCATAAAAACCAAGCATGATTTTTTAAAACTATTGGACAAACACATCATAACAACAACTTCCAGCCTCAAAATATCTCATAGTATTTTCAAGTGAACGGTATAATAAAGTATGAACTAATAAGATATACTTCTAACAAGTATCTCCTTGATAAATTTAGGGCTGTCAGGGAAGATTTACAAGTGCTATCTGTATGTTACTGCATTCACAAATTGAGTCAATTAAATAATTAAAGCTATAAAGTTTTGTTGCTTTTTAACAAAGACATAACAATTAATATATTAAGGAGCTATTAATAATTATAAAAGGTTTGAGAGTGAATGCATACACTTTGTATATTAACATTTTATTTATATATTATAATTACATATACGTATATATATATATGGCCTTAGGAAAGATTCTATCTTCCATTCTATTTTTAATAAGCATATCATTGACACTCACCTTGCAGATTAACGAATGTCCTTGTCTCGCTAACTTCGTTTTACTCTGAACTGCTGTGTGTTGATATGAGAAGAGATCAGGTGAACTGAGACATTAAATAGAACAATACATCTATGAATACAATTAAACTGCTAACCTCTAATGGAACTCTCCCCTTCAGAGTCAGTTAAAAACTCTTTACTTCAGTTACTCTCTTTAAATTATAATATTAATAATTGATATTATAATATATTGTTTCTAAATGAAGATTAAAATTAGGGTAGATCTATTTAACCACACCTACTGCCACTCCCTAATTTATTACATCTCCTCTTCCAGTATCAACCTTGTCCATTACAATTTTATGACTTCAAACAATTAGATCATAAAAAGGTTAGTGACTTCATTATCAATATTGTCATGGTTACCATCTCTCTTATAGAACTGTACTATATATTCGTCAGTAGCTCAACGGCAAGGTACTGTGTTGCCTGTCTGACCTTTGATAAACCATATGTCCATTTTATATATCTATCTATATACCATATGTCCATTTTTATGTATCCATCTATATACCATATGTCCATTTTATGTATTCTATCTATATACCATATGTCCATTTTATGTATCCATCTATATACCATATGTCCATTTTATGTATCCATCTATATACCATATGTCTATTTTATGTATCCTTCTATATACCATATGTCCTTTATAGCTATCTGTATACCCATATGTCCATTTCATGTATGTATCTGTATACCATATGTCCATTTTATTATCCATCTATATTCCATATGTCCATTTTATGTATCCATCTATATACCATATGTCCATTTTATGTATCCATCTATATACCATATGTCCATTTATATTCATTTCATTTGTCCATATTTCTAGTGTCATTACATTGGAAGAGCTTGAAAGTCTTCACGCAGAATTAATGATTCTCTCAAAGAAACAGTACAAAAGTATGACATCACTATATTTAACTGTAACCATGACAACCATACATTATCTTTCTTTTCATAGTCGAATCCAACTCCTCACATCAAAATTGGTGTTTTAAATGATTGGCAAGTGAAAAGAAAGTTAGTACCTTATATTAATGACATCTTTCTACAATCTACATACTGATCTCTCTCTCTATATAATAATATAATATATGTGTGTGTTCATATTAAGTACCAATTGACCTCCTATACACTTGACCTTTATATAAGACATTCTTAACCTCAATTAACTTCAGTGAACTGTTTATTGAAAGTACTACTAAAATATTATGTCTTCTATTTTTATTTGGTTATGTTCACTTTCACTTTCATCTTTTAAATGTAAAAATTGAAATGGTCTCTCTCTGTCTCTCTTCATGCAAGAGTTAGTAATATTTAAATAAAAAGTATTAAGATTATGTAATAGGGTATACCCCAAGTCATGTGACAAACATGTGACTGCATATGTAAACATTTGTCTGTCATTGTATATTGTACTGCTCTTTATTTTTATTAGACGTAGACACAGTGATGCTTCTGAAACCGCTTCTTCACTGGGTCGTCCACCTAAATCTCACCCCGCCATCATCAAGCACAAGATCACACCTCTCACTCTAAGAGACAAAAGATGAACCAAGTAGGAGGAACTTTAACATCGGAGGAACAACTTTTAAAAAGCCCAAAATCAAAGGAGGAAAGAGCAAGGGTCATGTGACGGAAGTTCCTGTTGAAAGAGATACAGCTCCACTGGAGAGTGCTCTATCAAGTAATTTCATATTTTTTGTATCTTACTCAAATCATGCCTCCATTGTTAACATCATATGTCCATTTTTAGTACTATACATCCATTATGAGTATCATATATCTATTATACATCTATTTCATACATCCATTTTAATATCCTTTATCTATTCAGATCTAAGACTGAGGGTGCTGATAATTTTGGACATCACTTGAACCTTATTTTTTCTGATATTACAGACTCTGACCCTCGATAACCTTCACATTGGGGTAAAATAGAGAAGAGAAAATACAATAGAACCTCTTCTTCTCTTTTCCCTTAGTCTCTACTGGACCAAAGCCTCTTTGAGGTCCCTCCCCTCGCCGTCATTATAGTCAACAATGGGCTCTAGAAGATCTTGCTGACGAAGGACAGGAAACAGGGAAAGCTACTAGGACATAGATGTCAAAGAGGGGTTGGGCAAAAGTAAGAGGGCTAGTAAGTCCATTTGAAGATAATGGTTTATGTATCTATTATATTTTTTCTTGACTTCTCTCATTGTTGTGGTAGATTCATTGTTAAACGATGGTATAACTTCAAAATAAAGTTAATCAAATCTCATCTTATGGTCCTTTGACACAGAAATTAATGGCGGTGAGCAAAGTCTCTCTCTCTCTCTGTCCCTCACAAATTTATTTAACCCTCTAGACTTTTCTGGATGACACAAATAGCAAACAGTTTTCATCGCAAAATGGAGCCTTCAGTTCAACAGTTTCTCCACTCTGTTTTTAGAACTGAGAAATTAAAGAAGAGCTTACTACTTTAGGACTCCTAGATCCATCAGAGGTATGGAAACTTTGGTATGAGTGATGAATCATTGAGTATAAATAATATAGAGCGCCAACAGTAAATCAGTATGAGTCTTATAGCATGTATGTGTTATGACATTATCATTTTTCCTCTGTAGCCACAAAGAGAACCCCAAGATAATGAAGATGACGAAATAGTCAGAGGAGCTCAAGAAAGCACAGGTGGATCTTAAAATAGTGGTATGTTATATTATTATCACAATGTCTCATTAAATTCATAATTTATTTATAGCATGAATATAACCAGCAACAGAAGAGAATGCTTCAATCTTAGCTAAATCAGAGATGAAAAGACAAGATGTCCGTAGACAGCTGCATGAATCTGAATCAAGAAGTTATGGAGTGGTTGAGACGTTTCGTGGTAAGATGCTCAGTACATAGTTAGGGTTAAGAGAACTTAAGATTGATATTTTTTCGACTCTGAGACTAGTACAAGATCTTGCTTTATATTCTTACCACTGTTAATTGTCCATAATGATCATGTTCTCCATACAGGGTTATCGTCAAACGAAAGAAACGTGAACCCAATACGATTAAAAGAGAAGGAAGGAGCTCAAAAAATCTCTTGAAAAGAGACAAGCCTTGTTCAACATTTACTAGTACATAGAAAAGATCCACTCAATAATCATTTTCTTATTAATTAAATTATTTCATTCATTTAACGGACATTTCTCAATATTATTATTTTCAAATATTAGATGTCTGTAGGTTTCCATGGAGACTCATGTTATTCTATTAGTAACCTGTAGTATCCTGAAAGTAACCTGAAGTATGCCGCGAAATGACCTGATTGTACACTATTCTCATAATGGCCTTAAAGACAACAAGTTAAGCATTGATGCCACAATCCAAACTATATTATAATCTTATGATTTTATTATCTATTATGTCATTCTATATCTATGTTTAAACAATGATTTTTGACATAATAATCCAATAGCATGAATATCTTAATGGCAAAAATATCATCTTGATCACTTGTATGTATCTATAAAGTAAGTATATAAAAACAAAAGGTATAGAAACAGCCATATTGTCATTAAGTAACATCACACACACACACACCACACAACACATTTGCAGTGAGGTTTTAAAATCTCAAAATTGATGAAATCAGTCTCTCAATTGATTCCTTTCAAATGAAAGTATCACCATCAAAAGAGTCTGAAGACGATTGTCCAGGATTTCTCAATTCAATTACAGATTTTAATGGACGTTGTGATACAAGTGATCTGTTGTTGTTTTGTTTCTTCCATCATAGGAGGAGTATGTATCACTCTGTAAAAAAGTAATGGCTCTCTCTCTAAAGGAGAAAAGAGTACAGCTTCATCTTTGTCCATGCCTCCACTTTCACCAATATCAATGACTGTACTAGTTACAGAAACAGTGTCCTTCTTGTGGTCATTCTGTATAGTTTTCCTTTTTCATTTGGTGACAACGTTTGATCTTTGACATCCATGTCTTCATCACAAGGAAAAATACACAAGCCCAAAAAATATATTACTGAAGTAACACCAAGATGTGGACTAGCAGAGATTTCAATATCAAGATATGCTCAAAGATTACATTGGCTGTGTTGCCATGAAGAATTCTAAGGTAAGACAAGATCAAGGCAATTAGCAATCCGTCAACAATATCAACCAATTCTCTTGTATGTCTGAATTAATACAGTGGTATTGTCAGGAATCACTATTGACAAGATCTGTAAGATGTAGATGTAATTGATACCCCAAGATTGAGCAGGCTCATGAAAAATATAAGTTGGCGACATGTCAGATAGTATCCAGCAAACACAACGGTACTTTGTCTTTTGTAGCAAGCTTGAAAATTCATCAAGAATAGGTTTGAGTCTAATCAAATTGACTCTCTTAGTTTTTTATGAGCATGGTTCAAACGAGAAGGCAAGAGAGAAATGGTATCACAAGAAGACTTGTATGAGAAAAGGCAACCAAAGCATATATGGCAAATGTCCTTTTGGATCAAAGTAACGAACACTTGGTTTTAAACTGACATAAATACCATCGACTCCTGGGAAGCTCACAGGTGTTTAGAACTGACAATGAAGTTTGAGTCAGTGAAATAAAGACAATGTAGAGAACAATACATAAGATTAACACCAATATTTGTATTCTGAAATATTGCAATTTTGGGGCATTTATGTGAGACATAATGCTATCACTGCAATGACCAATATAAGAAATAGAGGATTTGCATATGAATAGCTGTAAGTGTTAGGTTGTCTTGTTCAAGTTGTTTTACCATAGTTTTTTATCAGGCCAAAACATTTTTGTGGGTCCCAAGCTGTATGAATCCAGTGAAAGTAAGTTCAATAACCTAAAGAAAGTCATGAGGGAAACGTTCCACGTACCAAATATTGAAGAACCTAATAAAACAAGACAATAAGCTGTCCAATCAATACTAATTACTTGCCACACTTAATATGATCGATTGATTATAGAGCCAAAGAAAGTTTGAAAAAAAATGTAAGTGTCAGAATTATTGCTACATTTGTCATCAGGTAAACCTGAATGCAATCGCAAGAGATGACTAGTTTTGTTCTGCAACCTGAACACAATATACCCCCTTGTCAAAAAGACAATTCATCTTCCATTTGAGGCTAACAAAAACCTACTATCTGTCACTGCCGCGATCTTTTGGAAACCCCTTGATGTAATTACGAACCCAAATGGACTGGAGTAGCCCTATCCTTCCATAAACCTGATTACTACATCCAATCATAAATCCACCGTACCATACCTATTTAATCAAGCGTATTTTTATTTAAACTATTTCATCTCTTTCCATTTAGCCTACAAATTTGTTTACAAGGTCATAAAGAACCAAGG
>NW_024532984.1:0-64064 GCF_016097555.1 Gigantopelta aegis
ATAAATAAAGGGCAAAAGACGTGGAATTTGGCAGTAAGTAGTACTATAATTACAATTTTTATCTAACAACAGTAGGAGTTATTTGTTACACATACTAGTACACAGCTTTTAATTGTCCAAGCTGAATTCTGTCTCAAAAAACTGCAATAATGTTGAGCAGCTATAGGATGGCCCAGTAGGAAGAACTTCAAATAAACCTGAGAGGTACTAAAGACTGAAATACAAAAACAGAGTTACATACTTTTACTGAGACTACTTCGTAAATAAAGACAACTGTAATGATAGTATACCATCGTGTGTGGAAATGGCCTCATTTAAAGAGCACGTTTATTTTCTAAAGATTTGTACCATTCTAAAACATAAGGCTAAATTAATAATAGATAGAATAGTTGTCATGTGAAGGTCATGTGATAGTCACCTGATCACTCCCCCCAATCATTTCATATCCGATTGATAGTTTCTTGATAGTTGGTACTCCCAAACTGCTTTCTAGAAATATGACTAACAAAGAAAAGAAGTTTAAAATAGTTAACTGACGTCTGGCTCCTCTGATAAAGTTGGTATTTCTGTAATTTCTGGTAGTTTTCTAAAGCTAGACCAGCTGGACTAGTAGTAAAAAACCTGACGATTAGCAGCTGCTAGATTAAGGAATGGAGAGAGAAAGAGAGATAAAGACTGGTAGCTGTCATAGTGAAGTCCTACATTCAGGTAAGTCATCAAACACAGATGCTGAATAACTATGAGAGGGGGATTAGGAGACAATGCACGAGGAGGAAGAGACACTGTAGGAGTCGCTACATAGTTAAAAATGATTAACATACATTTTATGCATTAATTTGATAGATATTTGTTAGAGTTACCTTTTGTGGGATCTGGTGTTTGTGAACGACCAGTATGACACCAATTGACGCTACCTATATATATAAAAAAAAAACGAGGGCCTATATTACAATTACTGACCCTGGACCATATCATTCTTCTTCTCTCTGATAAAACCGTGCCTCCAATTGTCTCTGTCATGTCTTCTAGCTTTATCTCTTGTACTTCTTTTTTCACTTCCTAAAGAGACAAATTAATAAAATCTGTTCTTTCTATTCATTTGTTAATATATCTGTCCATTTTATTATCATTGTATATCCATCTGTCTGTATACCTGTCCATTGATCTACCTGTCTATCCATTGCTCTATTTGTCAATTTGTCTGTCTTGTCGGTCCATCCATCCGTCTGTCTTGTCGGTGGGTCTGTCCATCTGTCTTCTGTCTGTCTGTCTGACTGTTTTTTTTCCACTCATCCATTACTGTTTGTCCACTCATCCATTACATTTTCCTTGTGAGCTTCAGCTCTCCCATTGTTCCATTCACATTGTCCATTTTTTTCCATATCAAGAATGTTCATTGCATCCATGACTCCTTCATCAAAGTTGAAGAAATTATCAGATACTCGAAGACTGAAAACAAAATAGAAAATAAAATTAAATACTTTAAAAATATAAATAGCAATTTAAAAGTTAATTTAGATTGTGAAACCATGCAGTAAGTAGGAAAAATTGGCTTCGTGGAAGTAGGCAGACCCTGGGAAAAGTGGGGAGGGGTAATGAGTGTTTCATTCCCAGCCCTACTAAAGCAGGTATGGGAACAAGACTAGGTAATAGGGTTTTCACTGCTTTCGGCACAAAATATCATAAAATGGCAATCTCAATTTTTTAAATTTTAAAATATTAGATAATTAAATACACTGTTTACAATCAACACAAACCTAAATATGCAGAAATTTGGAACTTACTCCTTTCCTGGTGGAGAAAGCTTACTGCCGTCCAATTCCTCCAGCCACTTTGTGGCGTCATCAGACAGTCCCCGAGCCATAAGATAACCAGAAAGTATTGATAGAGACACCGATAAATTTTTAGTAAATTTTACAGTAGTGATAGAGTAGTATCATTTACTTTAGACAGCAGTGTCTCGAGTACCGGTATGCTGTACATTAATTGTAATTTAATACTATACTCAGACCCCTATACCTTAAACATCGGAACTAAATGTATTATTTTCACATTAAGTATGGCCACTCTGGATATCAACATCTCTCGAGAGTACTACAAATAGGGTGGTCTTTGAAGCCACACCTTAACAAAATCACACACACTGCGGAATGACTAGTAGGAGGAAAAAAAGGACCATTTCCCACAAGGCATCAGCACTAGAAGTAAGCTCAAGTAAGCCTAAAATTGCTGAATTTATTCCCAGTTCTCTTTGTAGGAGACATTGCTAAATGAAGAAGAGAGAGCTGCTATACAAACCATTTTATTCACCATTAGATCCTGATACAGAAGATCTAATTGAGCCAAAATAGATGTTTTAAATGTAGAAGGACATGTTTATAGTATTATCTGTAGCCCGTGGAACAATCAGCATCATCATCATGTTTGTCATTTTTGTAGTGGGGTTTCGTTGATTACTATAGGACATGTAGCAGAAAGACTGCTCCCCTCCAATGAAACTGATGAAAACAAACTTATGAAACGATACGTTTTGCAGGGACTTTCTTTTTCTGGCGGTCTATTTGGTATCATTGAGGACTTTCAATGTTTTAGTTTTAATCATGCTATTCATATAAGCTACCCCTCTTATATGGGACAGGGTGAGTCAAACTAAATTGATGTTATTAAAGTCTTAATTATAATAGTTTATTGCAGGGGTAATATTGTCAATGTAGACAATTAAATAGTTCAGACCAACTGTTATTATTATTCAAGACCAGCTGTTTTTATAAAAGAGTAGCCAATTTTGCTTTAATAAATATGATAATTATTATTGTATTATTTGTTATAATAGCACACTTCCAATAAAAATAATAGTAATAAGAAGTTGAAACTGAAAGTTTAGTGTGTTATATAGAATAATAATATTATCAAACCTTTAATAACATTTTTACTTTTCTAGAGTATCCAACGACAACATGAACAATAGGGGATGTCTTGCGTTAAAATTGTTCTTCAAATGTTATTTGACAATGAACACTTAGAAAAGTATTTTACTGAAACGAATCAATCGTTTCTCTGTAGAAACTAATGTCGTAGAATGCTATCACGCGAGCATTGGACTCACATACAACTGAGCAAATTATTAATGATCATTTAAGTAGATTGTATACCAACCTGAGTCATATTACTTGAATACGTTGGAGTAAGTCAAAGTCGATTGAAACCAATGATAAAACCGGCAATCCTTTCACTCTGTGCTGAGACAGCTCCTTTTTGTTTTAGGTTCAATTCCAACACGAGAGACAAGTTGAAAGGTAAAATAAAAATATTCAATGTCTGTAAAAGATTTTTTTAGACTTACTGAGAAGGTACCAAAAAGCGTACCAAAAATGCTAGCTTTATGCTTTTTGTTTCTTTTTAAATAGACTGTATTTGTCTAGATGTTATCTTTTCTGCTAATATTATTTCATTAATAACAGTTTCAATGTTTAAATACACTAATGATTTACATGTAGCAGTTATGATACTAAACAAAGCGAAACAATAATATTGAATATTACTTACGTGACTAACATACACCATTAAACTCCACTGAGTAATAACCAGCTTTATTATATATAACATTAATAACTCTTAAAAGAAGTTTCAATATTAATGCACAAGAACCATTATTAATAGTCAAAGATATTTGCAAAAGGAACCTTCATCCTTTAATGTTATTGTTATTTAAAAAATTTCTATCCACATCAGATATTCCATATTATCATTACATTTTAGAGTGCTATCTGTGTTCCTGAGATTCGTGAAGCAATGGACCGATATTTTCGTCATCGTATGCAGGATCTGACCAGTAAGAAAATATCAAAGCTCATGAAAGACATAATGCTAGTTCATTTAAGTGGTCTCATTGTATTTGGTAGTATAATAGGATGTTTGTTAGGTGTAAGCTGCTCAAGTTTTCCGTGTTACTATTAATCCTGAAATGGCTTTGAGATATAGATTTTAATGTTTATTTTTGGATTAATTTATTTACTTTATTGTGTGTTTGTTCAGTCTGACTGATTTCTAACTTTTTAATTATATTTAATGTCAAACCTCATGTTTTTAAATTTAGAAAATAAACATGATTGTTTTCATAACGTTTTACATATACCATGAGAAAAGTAAATTATGAACAAGATTATAATTGTACATTTATTATATCAATAATATATGTTAATCCCATGAAACAATCTATGTCCTGAATAACATCAAAGAACTCGCTATCAATACTTGGCACAATAGAAACAGGAGTAGTACATTGTAATACCACTGTTAGCTACCCTATATATGTTTAGACTCATTACCAGTACACTTACTTTGATCTGAAGAAGAGGGACTATAAGAACACACGAAATCAATAGTTTTTCTAAGTCCTGGAAATCATCTTTGTCTGTCACATGAGACAATGCATTACTGCTAGTAATCTGTGAGATAATTTGAGATTTCAGAGTAGAAGCGACAGGTATTCCACTACTTGTTGTGAGTTCATTTGTAGAAGGTTGTTGTTCAGTGAAGTAAGTGACTGAGTTTGAATACAAATGTTGGTTTGTGCATAGAGGAGGAGAGCTGAGGGCTAGTCAATCGTGATATTAATATGTCTTTTTTCCCCATTCATGATCACTGTCCCTCATTCATCCAGTGAGTACAGTCCCATTCTAGTGCTATCTGATGTATAGAATGATGAAGACAGTTGAGATGGTATTTCAGGGATCTCTTGTATGTTGAAAAAAGAACATTTAGCAGTAAGTAAACATCTTCATCCTCATCATTGCTGAAGTCACTAATTTCCATCTCATCATAATGCCTCTCTCTGACAGCAGTAATGTGACAAGAACTAGATTCTTGTTTTGCATCATGGCTTTCATTTTGACCCAGTTCCATTTGAGTTAACTTGTCAAAATCATCTATTACTTGAGGCATTGTGAGGTACCCAAACAGATACTACTGTGACTGGTAGTTGTAGATTGTGTGTCATCAAAATGACACGTATTCTCAACAAAGATTTGACTGACATCAGGTACATAGCCAGAGGGTTCAGCTAAACTTTCAAAGTCAGTTTCTTCTACTGGTAGTCTAGTTTGAGTAGATGGCTTTGAACTGTATCTGTATATAATGAGGGTCTCTCTCTGTTATTGATGATGTACAACGATGATCTCTTTCATTGCTACCATGTGTTGAATTTAAGATTGTTTCAGATTCTTGAGTTAAGCTACCTGGAGGTTGTACATTGTGTCCTTCAGAAATTGCTAATTCAAGTTCTGGAGTAGTAGGTTCCTTTAGTGGATGAACAAATAGTGTATAGAAAATATATGGAATTAAAGAAGACAATACCTCAGGGGCTTTGTTGGTAGACGTTGAGGTGTTACTTCCAATATTTAAGCTCTTTTCAGCTATTGAGCTCAGCTTTGTTAGCATTTGTTCTGTACTTCATCTACTGACTGTGTTTGCATAACTTGTATGCATTGCTGTTTGAATCTTTTGTTGGTTGAGTGTTTAATGATATCACTGACTGCTTTCCGTCAATGGTGGAAGAGAAGAATGACTGAAGAGCTAAGCTAAAGTAATTGAGCATTATAAATTTGTAATTATTATTTAATTTACCTTTAAGAAAGATCCATAGTTACAAAACATTTTATTTAAAGCAGAGTGAAATATCTTTTGGAATTTCTTTGATTCAGTAGATATAAGGGAACTGAACTCATTTCTTAAGGTTGTACTGACACTTAGATCATGCTCCCATTGTTGTTTGTAGTGTCTCAATGATTGGTCTCTGTCTATTTCAAGAGAAAGAAAAATCTGTATAGGAAATGAAGCAATCTTTATGAATAATACTACAAATATGTATACCTGTAGTATTCTATCTCTTTTAAACTTTGATATTCTCTTTTGTCTTAATTGAAAAGCAAATGTAGGTGTATGAAGAGACAGCTCTGCAATACAAGTCCATTACAAGTGATTTACTAGACTTGATGTACCTCCATTTCGTGGGACTCTGTTACTGAGCAATTTCAGCGGTGCTCCTATATTGATGCCATAATTATCCCAGACAGCTAAGTCATTAAGATTAAAATTAGCTTGTGATTCACTGTGTAGTAAAGGGATTCTCCCCGGACCAAACACGCTGATCTAGAGTGTGAAGTTTATACATCTAATACATACAATATAAACACATTATATAATAATTTACATTGAGTGTACTACATATACGATCAGCTGGAACTTTCTTTCCTTTGGTGAGTCGTAGATGAGGCAAAACAGCAACACAACAATACATTTTAAGGGGAATAGATGACAAACTCTTTGAAAATGTATTCTGGAATGGTACAGGAGATACCTCTGAAAATCTTTAGTTTAGCTTGAAGTGTGGGAACAGATCTAGGAATGAAAATATAGGTGAATTAATTTTAATATTGAGCATTAATTTTATTATTCAAAATATAACAGATTAATGTATTAATTTACTTTTGTGTCCAAGTAATGTTCTATTGTTGATAACAGACGAAATGGACTTGTGTGAACAGAGAGAGAAGGTTCTCTCTCAAAGACATATTGTATAGGACTGTCTGTTAGAGTCGACTTGACTTGAAGTGATATACAAACCTTATGAAAAATAAATTTTGAAATCAAAATAGTTTTTGATCCATGATGGTTGTCCATCTATCTATCTATTTATTTGTCCATCAACCTATTCACCCATCCTCTGTCTATCTGTCCATCCATCCTTTCATCCATCCATATTTTTAACCTCTGGATTGATAAGATGGAAAAGATGTAATTGTTCGTACAAAAAATGAAGCTAAACTTCCACTAGTATCTTTCAATATTGGAACCTAATTTAGTCTGAGGACATTAATAACCTCAATATTCCATACCTGTTTAATTTCTAATAATAATTCAGGTAACTCTAATGGTCTGAGGACAGTCGAGTCTCTAATACAATTCTTCTTGCTCAGACCTCATCATACCTAGAGTGTCTCATAGACTATTACTGTAGTATAAACACCAATCTGCCTGCACCATAACTTTATTGAACAAGAATCAGAGAGTTTATGAAGAGAGTGATGAACTAGGAGACATGTTAAAATGATGGATCTTAGCATATAAACATACTTAAATGATTTAGAAATTTCTTTCCATCTAAGAAGTACGAACCTAATCCTGAGATACCAACTATTTAAAATAATGGAACAAACAATAGATATTGTAACAATATTTATTCGGGGACATATGTCTGTCAATCCATCCGTTCATTCATACATCCATTTGTCCATTCAAGCACATATAATGCATTCATTCACAAACCTTGTACATCAACTAGACACTGCTCCCTAATATTTATTTCTAACAAACACATCTTGTTTCATAACATGATGTAGTCGTACACGGTATATATCTTGAAATAGCATCAAGGCACTCACTACCTGATCAAGTAATCATATGTTTAAGGTCAAGATATCGTAACAATAGTATCGAATATATTATAAGTAATTGAACCTCTATACAGGCGTATTCCATAAGGATAATTCACACACGTGTCTTCCAGTCCTCTTGCTGTTTTTTCGTTTCTATAGTAACATAGGATAACTCACGTGATATCATGACGTGCGTGTTCGTAGAAGAGAACAACAATAAGTGAAGAGAGAGAGGTCTGTGTGTCTGCTCTTAGTCCACGACGTGAAGCTACCTCAAGTCTCCCTAACTTTCCTATATACTTTAGAAAGGATCTGGACTAACTGTGATTTTGTTAAAAGTGATTGGAGTCAATCTTTATTGATTGATTCGACTACACACACAGTCTTTCTAAACCAGAGAATCTGAGAGATCTCTTTGACATTCAACTGAGGAGAAATGGTGAGTTCATTGTTGTCTTCTGACTCTAAGTTAGTTTATCCTTAGATAGTTCACAATTTAATATATCTCTTTTCCTTTACCTTAGGCTGCCAATGATGAACCCCCTTCCTTAATGTTGGTACTGAAGTCAGTGCCAAGTATCGTGGAGCCTTCTGTGAGGCTACTATCAAGATAGCTAAAAAGCTTGTTAAATGCAAGGTTAGCTGATGTCTTGTTATATAAATTGTTTTCTTGTATTTGTTGTTATATTCTATAACTTGTACATATACAATAACCTTGATATTAAATATAGATGGAAGTTTAGTACTTACTATAGTAACCTAGGATAGCTACATTAGTTCTGGCTTACGAAAGATCATTTAGTAAGCTCTAGACTAGTAAACATCAGTATTTACGACAGTGACCTAGGATAGCTACCATTAGTAAGCTCTAGACTAGTGAACATCAATACTTACTACAGTGACCTAAGATAGCTACCATTAGTAAGCTCTAGACTAGTAAACATCAGTAGGATAGCTACCATTAGTAAGCTCTAGACTAGTAAACATTAGTATTTACCACAGTGACCTAGGATAGTACCATTAGTAGGCTCTAGACTAGTTAAACATCAGTACTTACCTAGGATAGCTACCATTAGTAAGTCTAGACTAGTAAACATCAGTACTTACCACAGTGACTAAGGATAGCTTACCACTAGTAATGCCACTCTCCCAATACAATTCTAACACAGGCTATACTTAATTTGTACTGTCTTAAATAGATCATCTTTGTGTGCTTTTTTTGGCTTAAAATAATAGCTTGACCTTATCATATCACCAGTATACTATTAATGTTAGTGTTGTGTTCGTTACCTGTACTAACAATGTTATTTGACATAAACATAATTACCAATACTATAGACAGAGTGTATACAATATATCACAGATTTTGATGATAGTTTGCTTGACCTTTTGGGTAGAGTAAACATTAAAAATCCTAACCATTGATAGTGGACATCTAATAATATGTTTACAATGATGTAATTGAGCTATGTCTATATTGCTGGATAATTGTGTCAAACTTGATTTGTATTTTAAATATCTCTCCCTCCCTCCCTCTCTCCTAGTTTATCATACGCTAAAGGTCATACAGAAACTGTCCCTAATGATGTCATTAAAGGTCCCTTAAAGGTATTATACCTAATTCTACTACTCTACACACATACTCGCCTAACAATACAGTAATTGGTTTGTGAACTGGGGGCTTGAACAATTTGTAGTATATTACAAGTTTTTCTATTAGGAAGTACAATTGAAATATAATGAGTAGTAATATTTAGAAACCTTTAGAACAAAAAGTTGTAAATATGTGATGCAACATTATAGTAAGATACAATGCAATAAACATAGTACATTACTGTACAAGCATATATAATACACACACAGTGACTCATATACTGTATACTTGTGGGTCATTAATATAACAACTTGACGCCTCTTTCAGCTATTGTAATGCTCAAGTCAGATACATATCACTATTGTTGTTGCTCTTTGTAGATCGGTGCTAATGTTGAAGTACGACAAAATGATGGTCAATACTTGCCTGCTACCATTGTCAAACTAACTGATGCCAGCACATACACTGTTGGTAGGTTATTTATAGAATAACCTCTATTGAGTACAGTAGAGGAGTTTATATGTAGTGATAGAGAATAGCAATATTGTAGTAGGTACACTATGTGACACTTGACATTTAAGTATTATATAATGTTTATTATATTACATATACACACACATGATACGGTAATTACATTTAATTACATCTACTCACTTGTCCTGTTAACACATGTACATGTATGAAGGTATCTAGTTGTATTTAACTGACTGTCATTCCTGTGGGATCGTGAATCATGTAACAGCACAGCTCTCCCTTGTGTTCAAATGATCTTGTTTAGTAGCAGGTGTATCATAATGTAATAGTGACAGACTAATACAGTTTTTATAATGACAATTATATACACTGTAGTAGAGAAAAACATGACCTGTGGCAGTCTAAATAGTTAATGTAAATTTTGCGTTTTTGATAAACTTTTGTTTGAAATAGGAACATCAATATAGTACTAGTACTCACTTCTCATATCTTTCTCTCTCCCTCCCTCTCTCTCCCAGTCTTTGACGATGGTGATGAACGTACTCTAAAAGAGATCTTCACTTTGTCTTTAAGGAGGTAGACATTATTCTGAGAGTGAATCATTAGATCAAATGCCACTTACTGATCCTGAGAACTTTGGCACTCCAGTACATTACCAGGTACAAACTACTTCATGTAAATGGTACTTGTATCACTTCCTCATGTGGCTTATAAATAATAAATTTCAATCAATCACATTTTCTTTGTGTACAGTCAATTTAATTATTTAATCTAAACTCTATAAGTCACTTTACAATACAAAATGGCTACAAAACAAGTCCAATTACTACATTACACTGACTTCATATGACATTCTGTTATGAGTCACATTCCAACTAGTAGTCAATAAAAAATGTCCAGGTGTGTGAGGTTTGGTATGACTGAATATTAGGTCATAGTCTCAGTACTGGTATACTTTATGTATAGATTTAGTATAAGTGTGGTTTTCAGTAAGCATTGGGTTGGTAATTGGTGGTAAACCTATATATGGTTATATCTTTCACAATAGAAGCCATGCTTGGACTATTATGTGTGTGTTTTGGATTGTAGTTGTACTACAAATGTATATACTATATAGTATACTGAAGCTGTATATCTCCTCTCTCTCTCTCTCTCTCTAGACCAAGAGAGGAACTCGACGAAAGACGTCATCCCAGTCAATCAAGCTCTCCTGAGGCAGAAGGTCCCTCACCATCTAAAAAGCCAGCCCCTACTTTAACTGCTACAGTTACTTCTGCTTCCACCATCAAAACTGTTGTTAATCCTTACTCTTCAGAGTTCCCTGTTGGACGAGTCAGTAATACTTTGTATATTTTTTGTATACTATATAATAGTAATAATATCTGATGTTGTTTTAATCTACATATAGAGCTTGTTGTCAAGTTGTCAGTTAAAATAATAAAAAGAATCCAAATTGACATAGTTTTTCCTTTTTTAGTGTGTTTTCTTGGAAAATGATAGAAGGCGTTCCTGTTGGTTGCCAGCTGTGGTAAGTTTCTGAAATAATTATATATCAGTTTGTACTATAGATCTGTCCTCATAACATTAGTAAACCTGTCCTCATAATAATTTAGTACCCTGTCCTCATAATGATAGTACCTGTCTGCATAATAATAGTACCTGTCCTCATAATTATAGTACCTGTCGATCATAATGGTAGTACCTGTCCTTATAATGATAGTACCTGTCCTTATAATAATAGTACATGTCCTCATAATGATAGTACCTGTCCTCATAATGGTAGTACCTGTCCTTATAAATGATAGTACCTGTCTTTATAATAATAGTACATGTCCTCATAATGATAGTACCTGTCCTTATAATAATAGTACATGTCCTCATAATGATAGTACCTGTCCTCATAATGGTAGTACCTGTCCTATAATGATAGTACCTGTCCTTATAATAATAGTACATGTCCTCATAATGATAGTACATGTCCTTATAATGATAGTACCTGTCCCACATAATGATAGTACCTGTCCTCATAATTATAGTACCTGTCCTCATAATGATAGTACCTGTCCTCATAATGATAGTACCTGTCCTCATAACATTAGTACCTGTCCTATAATGATAGTACTTGTCCTTATAATGATAGTACCTGTCCTCATAATGGTAGTACCTGTCCTCATAATGATAGTACCTGTCCTCATAATGATAGTACCTGTCCTCATAAACATTAGTACCTGTCCTCATAATGATAGTACCTGTCCTCATAATGATAGTACTTGTCCTCATAATTATAGTACCTGTCCTCATAATGATAGTACCTGTCCTCATAATGATAGTACCTGTCCTCATAATTATAGTACTAGTCATAATAACATTAGTATTTATAGTTATATTTTTAAGACCTTCATTTAGTTATCATTATTATTAATATATTTGTATATATGGTTGTTCCAGCTCATTATGTAATGGATGAGTCAGAAGTCATTGGAAGATACAATTTGTATCAGATCATTTCAAAAAAGATGGAAGATTGTAAGCTATAATAAATGAATGGGATGGATGGATAGATGGATGGATGGATGGATGGACAGATGAATGAATGGATGGATAGATAGATGAATGGATGCATGGATGAATGATGGATGGAGGGATAGATGAAATGGATGGATGGAGGGATAGATAGATGGATAGATAAATAGATGAATAGATAGATAGATGAATGGATGGATGAATGGATGGGACATCTAATTGATCTCTATGATGTCTATTTTTTCAGTTTTGCTGCTAAAGCTAGTGAACTCCATGCGTTTGCTCCTGACAAAGAGCCTCTTTCTAGTATGTTAGAAGGGAGAGATTCAACCTATGTATATGTGTAAACCAGGTACATTAAACTATTAGTACATTTCATTGTCAATATGGCTGCTGTATATGAATGACAATATATTATATATCTATGTATGTGTGTGTTATTGACAATATATTATATGTGTGTGTGTGTGTGTGTTATTGACAATATATTATATATGTGGTGTGGTGTTATCTGTAGCAATTGAGAAAGCCATGGCTTATCTGGATACAGGAGAACTTCCTTGGGATATGGAATTATTTGAATCTAAAGAGGTACTTCTGAGGATGGAGACTTTCCTTCTCTAGTGTGTGTGTGTGTTATTTTGGTTATCTTTGTAGTTTTCTAGTGCCAGTGGTGGAGAACAAGATGACAATGAAATGAATGACAAACAAAAGGCTGATATGGATAGTTTTTATGAGAGATTAAAGAAATTTCAGGATGAAAAAGGTAAGAATCAAGATAGTCTGTTAAACCCCCACACTTAGTACAAACTATGATAATGACTTACTTAGTTAAAATTTTTATGTAAAGTTGCTAAATAGTCCTAAAAATAAAATAATCGTCATTTCTTATAATCATAGAATGTGTTTGTGTGTGTGTTGGCTTGGTTGCCAAAACAAACTTATTTTATTTGTTGTTCATTCCTATAGGTATTGTCTCTCATAGACAGCCTTCTCTTGCTCAACGTGATCTCGATCTATACAAGTTATCGTCTTGTGAGAGAAAATGGAGGTATGGAAAAAGTCACACAAGAATTAAAATGGCAGTCCTTGTATCTACAAATGAGTATGCCAGAATTACCTAACTCTTCTTATCTGATCAAGCAAGCTTTATAAACGGTAGTTATTTATTTTGAATATTCTTGCTTTAAAATCATTATTGATGATGGATCTCTCTCTCTCTCTCACACACACACACACACACACACCCTCTCAGGACATCTAAATGCATTTGAAATATATGAAAAAAGCCCAAAGAAGAGGGTAAACCCCTTCCAATTAAGAACTCTCGTAAACGTCTTGCAGCACAAGACAGCAATGAAGACCTGGAGAAGACAGAAACAAAACAAAGCAAGCAAAAACAAGATAGGCAAGAAAAACTGGACAAACCTGAAAAACAAGCCAAGCCAAACATTGGTGCCTCAAGCAAGTAGTGTTAGTCAAAAATCTGACCAGACCATTGAATCAGATAGTGACACAGCAGTTTCTCAAGCTGATAGTAGTACTGCTGTTGTATTGGAAGAGATCAAAGAGCAGTCAAATGGTGAGGGAGAAGATGGAGGTGATAAAGGGAAGTCAAAGATTGCTGACGGTGATAAAATTAAAGTTGGTGATCGCATCAGTGTTTGGTATGGACGTGGGAAAACATTGCAGACTTATGAAGCTAAAAGTAAGTGAATGACTGGTCATCCATTTTTCAATTATATTCCATCTTTAAGTGAATCATCCATCTTATTATTTATTTATTTATCAATCCCTCTTCTAACCATTTATCAATCCCACTGTCATCCATTTTGTTTAGTATACTATATATACATATAGATATTGGAGATTGATGAATCTAGTCCAGATCACATAATGTACTTACGTTCACTATAATGGATGGGAACACAGGTACAAGACCCAATAGCCACCACCCACATATGTATGTAGGCATATCCCTCCTGATAACATCCTGACCATCGTCAGTAAAGTATAGAGAAATGTATTATGTCATATCTATGTACAAGATCTGTGTGACTTAAATGTACTTATATATAGATACGATGAATGGATTGAAGGAGAAAGAATAGCCGGAAAGACAACCAGTCCTAGCAAGGGCTCTGGAAGACCTTCATACACTAAGTCAGTGAATACAAGTTCTTTGTAATATATTATTAGTAAAACTATTATTTGCACTTTGCTGATTGAACAATATTTCATTTTATATTTTTATGATTTTTTCTCTTTAGAAAAAAACGCTAAGCTAAAAGCAATAGGTAAAAACAAGAATGAGGAACTAGATCAGAGTCACCAGGAACAAAGTAGATCCTATAACCACACCCATATCTACATCTTCTACCACACCCACTAATACTGAAAAAACTGTTTATACTAGACCACAAAAGGATCTACAGGTAATTAAACATGTACAATTTAAAATTTTACGCATTTATTAATAAAATTTTGTGATCAGGTGATTTGTTATTTATAGGAAAATCTACTCGGAGAAGAAGAAATCAAGTGCAAACTGAAACAAGCAGCAATAGTGGTATGGACAGACAAAACAGACAGACAGATGGATGGGCATATCAATTGATGGATATATGATGGATAGGTTAATGGATATATTGATTGATCCACAAATAGATAATAAATTCCTTTGAAAAACTTGTGTTCTTTCTCCCTCAGATGTTGCTCATTCCCCAGTTTCAAACGCATTAACATCTTCCACATCATTTTCTCAGACAAAACATTCTTCCATACCAACTGCTCTCACTTCTCCTCTTCCTTGCTCTCCTAACTCTCGAGAGTAGTACCGCCCATTCTTTCCCTGACGGCAGCTATGATACTCTTTCCCCCTCAAGGCTCAGCCTGAGAGTACTCATAGTTCTGATGCTATGAGTTCTGAGGACGATCAAAGTTTTGACGTGAAAAAGAAGAAAATTCTAATTGGTTTGAGCCAGAGTCCGATACTATCAGTTTAAAGAACCTTCTGAAACTGGTATTACCACTGAAACAGGAATGGATATAGCAAGAGGAGGAGCTTGTAGCTAAGCAACCAGTTTCTCAAAATACGCCTCCTATGCAAGAAATGTCTGCTTTACCTACTCAAACTGACTTCACAGATATGGAATCTTCCACAATCTCTTTATCATCAACCCACAATTGATCCCAGTTCCTCGGCCACTATACCTTCTCACTGTTTGAGATCCCTTCTACTCCAGCCATATCAACATCAGCTGATATACTCAGCCTTCTTCTCCTCGTATGAATAATTCAGATGGTAGTTCCAGTCAGTTTGGCTGTGAGTAGTCCTGAAAGCGACCATGAAATAACCTTTGTTTCTGAGGAAAAACCTACTCCATTATTTCTAATCAGAGGAATCACAGTACGCCTAATAAAAGACGAGGACATGATTCTGGAGTAGAGAATAGCAGTGAAAGTGATGGAGCAACCAGAGCAAAGAGAGCAGCAAGAAAATGACTTGGATTTCTCTATTGATATGAGTAAGCCCTAATTAATTAATACAGAAGTGATAAGACCTTACTTAATTACTAAATTCGTGAAATTAGGCTTGTACCCCCTAGTTACTATAGCCAGCAGTGTCAAGATCCTTTACTGATACAATGTAATAATAATAATGCTTGTTCCTAGGTATCTATCCTGATTCTCATCTCCTGATCGTATTGCTTTAATTCAAGAACGTATGAAGGCCATACAGAAAAGATATAATGGAATTGAAAGCAGAGGTCACCTATTTGGATCGTAAAAGACGTCGAGCAAGAAGAAGAAAGAGAGAGAAGGTAAACAATAAACCTACCTTGTCTTGGTTTATGTGATGTGAAAGCAATGATGTGTATTTTTACTATTATCTTACATAATGTTTTTCCTCTCAGTTGCTAGACTGCTTGCCACACAGCAAGACAATTTGGAATCTACATCACCCTCGCTATCAGCCACACCCCTCTTAATGCTGAAATGTCATCTGAAAAACAATCCAACAATCTCAACCACGAATCTCACTAAACCAGTAAATCCAGTTCCATTCCCTCCCATCCCTTTGTGTTATTGTACGGGGGTTGTATTTATCTTTTGCTATCTTTTCTATAAGTGTTTTCTTTAGGTCTGTAACAATTTGCAATAAATTTCCTATGTTTTACTATAAAACCATTTAAAAATTTTTAAGATGGGAATAGATTTATTGAAAATTATTGTCTCCCTTTCATTTTTGCTATATTTATTAATTATACATGTGATGTATAAAGGTATTGTTTTGTCTCATAATGTTAACTTTATAAAATCTTTCTAAGTCAACAAATTATTGTCTCGATTTTTGAATACAAATACTTGACAAATCAATGCTAGTGAATATATGGTAGAGATAGAATCATCACAAATTGTGGATTAAGTTAGAGGTTTAGCTCCTGTTGACCTAAAAAGATCGTGTGTACTAGTAAAATGAGCACTGGCAATGAAACAACTCAAGATTTTAACTTCAAACAATCCAACTAATGTAATAGGTATGATAAGACAGTACTGCCAATACTCTAGAAGAATGTGGTAAGTGTTCTGGTCCATATAGGGCACTAACTCATCAGAACAGTAAATTTTATGTCCTTTAATTGTTTCTACATTTTTTGTCATTTGTTAGTCCTCCACATTGTGTTATGTATACATTTTCAATAATAATCCGTAATATTATAGAAACCAAAAAGCACCAGATACATAACTATTATTATGGTGTCTACAAGTAATAGTTGCAGGAGTTTCTGATGTATTATGTAAGGTAATATTGATGTGTCTACTAACCAGACAAAAGGAACTTTGTTTGACAGTGTTACTAGCAGTGCATTAGCCAAAAACAACAATTAAAAGATTTATTAGCAGTAAATTCACTCATCTATTATCCAGCATAAAAATTTAACTATATATAATGTCAATTAGTTCATAAAGGACTTGTTTTCTTTAGGATCATCAATATTAGGGCCATTCAAATGTTTATAATTGCTCTCCCTAAATTACAAAGAATATATCAGGATAACTAAAAATGTCTGAAATACAGGAGCTAACTAACAACCATGTTAAAGAATCTCTTCTTTATATCATCAATGCTATCAATTATAAGAAAGTATTAAAAATTAATAAGAAGTTAATGTAACTAGAATTTTCTAACATCTGTTGTAGTGTATGTAGTATAGTGATCAGTGATGTCAATTAATTAATATGTAAATACCTTATATTATATAGTAAGATTGCAGGAACTATTAATACAATGCCTCTATACTGAAAATAGGTCAAGCTATCAGCATGAGGCTCCCAAAAAAGTTGCCACATTTGTCAGTGTTATAGACACTCCAGAAGAGAGCTCCAAGAGGCGTGACAAGAGACTAGAAAAAATGGATATAAGAGATGACACTTCATGAAGAAAATATTGTCAGTGTAGCTATATAACTACACTAACAGAAATAATGGAATACATTGATTTCAGTATACTAATATTTTTGTTACCTGTACAATTGCCAAATAAGTAGCCCCTTCTGCATATCTTAACAACAATCCTCCACCAAATGTAGGCCAATGTGTACATAAAGACAAAAGAGAAACCGAAGACCTGGTACATAATCACAAGTATCTTGTCCAAATAAACATTTCAAGGAAAACCAATAGCTACATAAATGGGTAAAGAAGAGATGATAAGATCATCCATTGTTCATTGTTGCATACGCTGTAGTGTTATCATCCAGCACAGGATGCTAGGTGATGCAATATGATAGACTACTTAATGATAATACTACGGCTTAGATGATGAAATCTACTACAGTATTCTTTAGTATGTAGATGCATTGTTACTTTTCTCCAAAGTCATGGATATTGTCAGCATATCCAAATATAGGTATGACATCCAACCAAAAGAATATCATGGACAGTAATGAATTGATAGAGTGAGGTCCAAAAAAGAAGATAGAAGAGATTCACTTTTACGTGTGTCTTTGAGACATCATCTCTTCAAATACATCATGAGTGTGGCTGGAACCTAAATTTAAGATTAAAAAGTAATGTGATTGTAAATTGAGAGGCTCTTACAATCCTAGCATAAAACATAATGGCCACAGGGAATTCTCTTTAATAGTAGATTGCCTTAGCCCAATCCTGTTTGTCATCAGCACTGTCTTTATCCAATCCAGTTATAACTGGAATCAAAAGAGAGGATAAGACCAAGGAGTACAACTCCAGCCGCAATGACTTTCAGCACTGTCGGCTTTCTTTCGTAAGATGATAACCCTGTCCGTATATAACAGTAATGATCGATATGCAACAGAATGTGGGTTAAAGATAGTAAAGTGCATAAATAACCATTTAAGATTTGCTTAAATGACATAATACATGCATAATATTATCATAGAAAAAGATAACATATTATAATGTTAATGTCCTTACCTAAATAAAATAGTTTAATGGAATAACAATATTTCCAAGTATGGCTTGCAAGAAAGGAGCAGTTCTACTTGGTGAAGAGCAAATACCACTAATACACCATTAAATGCATCACACACACCAATTAACATCAGCTGCCACTGAGGGAAACCCACACTTTGTTTGATACTTCAAATCTGACCACAGTCGCTATAAGAGTGAGAACACCAAAGATAATGACAAAGACAAAAGATCCAAAACTCATAGAAATAAAGTAACTGTCCATATTTCCTTCTGTGTTGTTGCCACGGTGAGTTGAACAATTTGAGGAGGCAGCATTAGCCCACAGAGGCAAACTGACATTTTCTCCAACCTGGCTACAACTGCAGGAATGCAAAGAAGGATATTGAGCAGAATGAGGGTGACCTTGGGATGTCTCTTTAGGAGGTCTATAGAATCCATCTTTTGATGCACAGTGTTTGCAGACTCTCAGAGCAGCTTGTACAGGTGGAGATTTATAACAACTTGAAGTCTGATGAAATGGGAGACCGTGAGACAATGAGCCACGCCTATAGAAGCTGTTGCTATTAATAAATATTCATAACTTGGATAGAGGATACTAATATTCATACCTATATTACTATTATTTTTAGCAAATGGTGTTATTAGCACTTTCCAATTTCATTTTCAATACCGTCGGAATATATATTTTTCTAATATTTATATATAATGTCTGGCTACCATATTACTCATGAATAACTGGGGCAGTAGACTAATCTTGAGTGTTACTCATCAGTAAGGAAGTGTCTAGAGTGCCTGTAGAGGAATGCTATGCTTTAATGTGAAATTAATGCATTTAGGTGGTTTCTGATGATGAAAGTGTATGACTAGGGTATTGTATTAAATTCTCATTAAAATACCCGCATTCTAGACACTGTCTATCAGTAATAGACATGTATTTGATTCTCTTCCATTGAATACAGGAAGTTTAGTATAGATAGTTACTACACTAATGCTACATATTTATTATGTTATGCGTTAATGGTCTGGGTGAGATCAATTGATAAATAGTCCATCATATCGAATTTGCTGTTATATTATGATACTAATCATAAATCAATTAACAATACACGGTATATATATGATATTAACAATACATGGTATGTATTATGATTACTAAATCAATTAACAATACATGGTATGGATTATGATGCGAAATCGATTAACAATACATGGTAAGTATTATGATCTATTAACAATAAATTGTATTAACATATACATTCAAATAATGTATTATGATACTAAAATCCTATTAACATACATGGTATGGATTATGATACTAAATCTATTACACAATACATGGTATGGATTTATGATAACTGTAATCTATTAACAATACATGGATTATGATAGTTATGATTCTATAAATCTATTAACAATACATGGTATTGGATTATGATACTAAATTATTAACAATACATGGATGATACAGACAGACTTCCTGCAAAAACAGTTATCGCATCAATTTTGTGGTCGTCTAAGTATATAGAGGAAATACTTATGACTTATCTGATGATAAATCAAAACTAACAATGAAGGATCTATAAAAGCAGAAAGAAATATAGATAAAAATATTCAACAACCAAATGGTAATCTGTTGGCTAAGAGCACATGAAATCAAAAAAGAAATTATTATTCAGAGTATGAGGTCTTTGATTGTAACGGCTTCTTAAACAGTGGATTTTCGGGGAATGAAACCGTTATCTTAAGTGGAACTCCTGGCGCTTGAAAATAGTTTTTCATAGTCTTGTTGTCCTAGTAGTAGCGAGGATCATTTACACTCTCATAATATATTGACGGCATATCTACGTGTTTGATATAATAGCAAATATTGTTTATAAATTAAACTATAAAAAGTAGATACTATTTATACTATGATACCTCAGTTGCAGTTAACAGGATTTTCATTTCTATTCAGCAAATCTTCGCCCTTATATGACTCTTATAAAGAAAGATCAAAAATTATACTTAGTACCCCACATCCTCTTGGTCAACAACCACAAAGGAAGTAGCAGAAAACGGATGAATGCTCATCTTGTTCCATCGATCTGGATCACAAGGTCATAGGGCTTCTTTGAAATATTTCTCATTATTCCGCAACAACATATGATTGAATGGATAAAATTAAAGTTGTTCTGAAGACTTAAAGAACACACAAAGTAATGATATATTGAAGTAAAATAATATGTAAATGCGATAGTCTAGTTCTTAACCAAAGAATGTATTATCAAAGATAGTTGTTCCAGTCCAGTAATTTCCATGGAAGTCATTTGGTCATGAATTGTCAATAAAATTTGGCAGCTATGCCCATTTCCCCACATAGAGACATATAGTAATAAAATAGGGATAATGTAAAATTTTTATTATTAGTGTATTGACCTAAAATTCTTTCTATTGCTTACTTTGTGCATGGAATAGTTTGTATCCCATTATTTTCCACGTCTTTTGGTAAGTTATTACATGATGTGGAGCTGGGGGCATTGACTTCTGAACGTAAGGGAAAGCAACATGACAGCAGCCAGCAGACAAATGATCAAAGGTGATAGCAGATCAGCCAAATTAACACAACTCACCCATAAACATAATAGTGAGGTTGATTGTTAACCGTGACCAGTTTGTTTTGATAGTGTAGCAGCTCTCTCCAATATAAATTTCATGCTTACAAAATGATTGTTTTTTTACTAGTGACCTTTGCGTTTCTTTAATATGTTCATGAGAAGGGCATCTTCTGTAAGGACTGACCATCAGCCTCACTCTGTCTCTCCCTTAATACAGGACACTACCTGATCTTCGCAACTTTCTCTTGTACTTTTGAATGTTTAGATAACTCATTAACAGCATAACAACTAGTGTTATTGGATGTCTAAAAGAGAAGACAATTAACTTCGATAATTATAAACTATTTAAGTACTTACTTTACAGTGTCAACACTACTCCAAACATGAATAATTAGCAGACAATAAATGACTTCTTTCTCACTCATCCTGACCATGCATTGAAGTGAACTAGCTCAAGCAAACAAAAAAACTCTGTCCAATACTTGGACTCCTGGAATCCATTGAGACATTTTAGTCAGGTATTTGTTCGATATATTTTTGGGCCAATTTCGCATATAGATCACCAGTGGCTTTGTCAAGATTTCGTACAATTTTGTTGGAAAGATTTTAAAGAATGGAAGAGTATCATAAAATCGTCAATAGAAGCAAATGACGACTTTTTATATCCTTCTTGAAATCTCTGTGATTCCTTAGTGTCCTCATTTTGTGTTAAGTCTAAGTTCAGCACCAAGTAAATAAGTAAGCTGAAGCTATAAATATGTGAAACAATACGCTCATGTTTAATAGATCATAAAAACCTACCTTCCATGCTCCAGTTAAATCAAAGGATGAAGGTCATTAATGCAATTGTCTTGTTAGAGGCTTCTCTAATGTTGTGAATAGACGTTGACGATAGTAGCTTGTATGAAGCCCGGTATGTAGGTATGAACATTTTCAAGGGTCTGCCTGCTTGCCGTGGTTGGGACGAAAATCTCTCGACATCTTTTCCAGTTCTGTGTAAACATGTAATAATATAACTTATTTCCTGTGACCGTTGGCAATGAATACTAATGTATCGATATGTTGTATTATATACTACAAAGTCATATACTAACTAAATGGGTATATAGGAAGCCTATCCATGTGTATAATGATTCTGGTTGCTGGTTACAATCACGGCCGCAGGTTCACTCATTACTATATAGGTCACCAAATCCATTAGTTGTTAACATATTGGTATGTCTATATAGATTTAGTCGGCTATTAGTACGTAAATTATCTGGGCTATATTTTGTAATCATTAAATGGAAAAGTGAATTGTTGAATAGAAACATATGATGCATTGGGTATGCACATGCTGCGATACATTCTAGATGTCAGTTCTGTCATGTCCTCTATCTTTTCATTCATTTTATCTATCCGTTAGATGTATGCATCCATACTATCTTATTGTGCTCACAAGAAAACAAAGGGTATCAGGAAGGGTTCTCTTTTTCCATAAAACCACTGGAAATAGCTGGGCTGTATGGTCCTCGTAGGACAAATGGCCTTCACTTCGATAGAGCTGACTCCATTGGCAATTGGGTCTTCAAAGCATACTATTGTTTGTACCTACAAAATCAGATTTTAGAGAAAGTATAATATAAGAAATTTGGATTGTTGGATGCAAAAAAAAACAAATTTATGAAAGCTGCTGGCAACAAAATAATAATATTGTGATAGACAAAAATAAAATAATCACTATTTTTGCCCCTCACTATTGTATAAATGTAGAAAAACCCTGGTAATTGGATTTGAAAAATTGGTCCGTCCCAGCTCAATCAAAGTACTTCTTATAAAGCTCACTCAAATTCCTTGGACGGTTGCCTTATTGCAGGATAGTGACCCAGAAAAGGAAAGCTCCCGATGTGGACTAGGAATGTCCTGCAATGTTCTGTCGTACCAGTAACAGCTATTGTAGTGAGGGCTTTGCAGGGCACCACTTCGCAGCTTGGTTGAGTTTGAGCATCTTTCTGTGTTGAAAGTGTGTTGTGTAGCTCAGTGTTTGTTTTTATAGTACCAAAGTTCCATTGTGTCATAATACGCACGTGTCTTGAAATGACCGGAACAGTAGTGGACTTCCTGTGTAAAATTGACTTCCTGTTGATGTATTTATAGGAGTAGCGTATTAGCCACACCCTATAATTTTCAAAGCAAAACAATCAAGATGTTCTTTTTGCTTATGGTTTTTGCTGTCTCCACCTTTCTTTGCAATAGGTCTATGTCCCCGCCTCCTTCTCACTTAATTGTGCTTGTAATTCTCAGCAAGACTCAGATTGCTTGCAATGGAATAAAATATATCTACAGTAATAAACAATATAAAGTTTGAAGGATCTGCTAGGCACTGTACAAGATTTTGTAAGTAATTTTCGATGCAACCTCAACATTTAAATGCACTTTCCTCTCCCAGAGATATTAGGAATTTTGGTGAACTATTCTGCTTACTGGTTTCATTCAAGAGTTTTCTATGTTAACAAGTTTGTAAGTAACAATGATAAGTTCATTGATCTCTCATTGATCACAATGATCTTGTTGATCACAATGATCTCATAATACAGTCTATAACTTCTCTAGAACTTTACGTTATGGCCACTTAAAAAATCATTCAGTTTGGGTGCCTTTATAAATGCTTCATTGCTTCAAGAATTGTAAATGACATAAAACATTTTTTTGTCATTATTATGATATTTTTTTCATTAAAGGGATCTCCGCAACAATGAACTCGTGTGGCTTTCAGGCAATATGTTCACAGGACTGACTTCAAATCTTAAAAGACTGTAAGTGTTTTAGTAAAAGATTAGATCTTTATGGATTTTTTTTAGTTTTCTTGACAACAATAATATCCATCAATTACTAAGTGATATGGAAATTTGTTTCTTACTATTACAAATCAAATGTGAGTACTTATAAATTAATATAGGAAGGTAATTAAGGTGGTGTGTCATTCTTTCGTTTAAATCAAATTATGATATGTTACCAGTTATTATAATTAAATTTATGTGATGTTGTTTTGTACCATTTTTAATATTTTCTTGAATAGAACACTTGGAGGCAATTCATTACAATGTACTTGTCAACTACAATGGCTTACTGACTTGCTCAACTCTATGCCATATTACCAATGATTACAGGTGATAGTTGTATTATTGATGGATCTCCGCCACAAAGTCTACATTCTCGAGTATCAACTTCACAACTGTCTGGTCAGTAGTGATAGAGTTTAGTATTTTGTTATTTTAAAAGTAGAATATTATAACAATTCTATTATTTATAGCATTCAATCCAACAATTATAATAATATGAAGAGCATATAAGGAAATAATCAACAATGATTTAATTTGTTTGTGTTTAGTAAAACAGCAGATTTTTAACTTTATTTTAAAAACTACACAAATAAGCAGTTTTGTAAAAAAAACTTATAAAAATTTTATTTTATCTTCCTTTTCTTTAGACCTCTGTTCACTGGCTATTATATGTGTCCAGAGAATTCAACTTGTGTTCCTCTACAACAAAACCAAAACATATCATTGTTTTACAGATGAGCTAATCTCCAACTCCTTCCTTGTATCACCTTCACCTTCTATTTCATGTTTTGACCTCTCTCCTTACCCCAATTGAGTCTATGTTTGCTTGACGAGTCATCAGTTTGACTTTTCTCTCCTTCCTCGTTTCTTTCCTCTCATTCTTCTTTGACACCAAACCAATCTTCTTTATTCTCTCTCGCCCTCATCACTATCTCCTTCGCACTTTATTAGCCTCTCTATCTTCCTCACCATTGTCTCTTGGTACCCAGTTCAACCCTACGCGACTCCCCTTCAATCTGTGTTCATGTACCAACAGTCAATATTGTGCTGACTACTGTCACTGGTTCAGTATGTCAAATGCAAACAGCAGTATGTTCTTACTAATAATGGTAACTGTGTCTTGAAAAGCAACACAACGTTTTTACATTGCTTGAATGACAATGCTTTGGGACTTCTCTGGCCAGCAACAACAGTTGGCTCAATTATATCCATTCCTTGTTGTTCTTATTATTGCTAAAATGCAATAATCAATGGTATGAAAAAAATCTAATGCACTTTGTATATATAACAATACTGGCTTTATTAGGTGGAAGTGTCACAAGGACTTGTCTGTCTAATGGTACTTGGGGAAATGTCCTAACATCTGGATGTATTTCTCAAAGTTCATGTAACTCTTGCGTTATTGGTAAATGAGCTAAATCAATAAATATTGCTTTCTTTATAATCTTAATCTTTCTAGTTGAACAGTACTGTGACTGGTGATTCTGTGGCATTGAATCAACTTTCATTGCAAATATTGAACGTAACAACAACTGAAACACTTCTCCCAACAGATTTACAATTTATCTAAATATTGTTTTACAAGTTGCATCCCTTGTTAATAACAGCACTGATCTACAGACAGTAGAGGTATATATAATGTTGATGGTTTATAATAAAAAATCACTTTTTTAACTCTAGGCTATTATAAAAACTATTGGTGAACTTTTAGATGACGATCATTTGAATTCATGGCAACAGTTGAGCTCAGTAAGTCATTGGTATCTTTGTATGGAGTGACTACTTTGTTGAATCAGTTGTTTTCCGCTGAAGTTAATGCTTTATATTAATCTTTGTCATTACAGCCTTCAGAAAGTATTGTAATACTTTTTAAAGCTGTGTAGAACAATGGGATACAACCTTCCTATTTCAGCTAATAGTACGCTAGTTATAACAAACAGATAATTTAGGTAAGAAATAAAAAAGATAAATTCATATAAATAGACACCATCTCTCTCTCTCCAGCTTTAATAGTTATTGCACACTTCTGGTTAGAAAATGGTTGGAATATTTCCTCTAATCTACTAGGAAATTCTCCAGAGGGTCCAAGTTCTATTTTTCTTCCAGCCTCCATTATCAACGACATTCTTGATGGCCAAGATTAGATGGATGTGATGTACGGATAGTTGTATCACTATGGATATAGATACTACACTGCTGCAAGTTAACAATACTGATACAACTAGTGAAACAACACTAGTTTATGGTAAATGGTATAGTTACTAACATTTCATTAACAAATTATGATCAAAGCAGGATGTAGTACCAGGCATTTTTAAAAAGATGCTATTTTTAGTAATGGTTATGAATCGGTTTATTTATTATTAAAGTTGAATTATTTTTACAAACTTTTAAATTGTTTTTCATTATTTTAGTGACTGGGGTTCAGGACAATGTTGTTTCATCTAGAACATTGATGGTAAACAGTGTTGTGTCTTTCTGCATCATTTTTCAGTCCAAATTGTACATTGAATACAAACTGGTTTTACAACAAATGTGACTATTACATTCTTTCATGTAAACAATTCATTACTAAATGATCCCTCGTGTTCCTTTTTAGACTCCTCAGACAACAGGTACATTAACTGCCTTAGCAATATAATAGAGCCATACTGACGAAATGAAGCCTAGTTAATGTGTGACCTAATTTTGCAAAAAGGGACTACTTCTTGTCAAAACATATATGACCTGATTTCTAAAAAAAACAGTTAAAACATATCAAAAACAACTTTGTATTACATATAAAAATAGTTATGCATATACAGTAACTGGTATGTATACAAAACTGTTTTTTTTGAGATGTTTTAACAGTGGCTTTTCACAAATCAGGTCACAAATGTTTTGACAGAAGTGGTCCTTTTTGCAAATCAGGTCACATATATTCTGATAGCTTCATAATGATAACATAGTGATACACAAATTCCATAGTACTTAGTCTGTGACATGTGATTGTTCCTTTAATTTAGTGGTACTAGTTGGACAGGTGAAGGCTGTGTCCTCCATAATAACTCAACTATTAATTACACTATATGCCAATGTAATCATCTGACTAGTTTTGCATGTTAATGAGTCCAACAGGAGCAATGGTGAGTCATCAATGAATATCTTAATATAATATGAATAATATAAACTACATACCTTTATAATAATATTCACAATAGAATACTATTTTATTACTTGTTTGTACTCAATTGATGTACTGCAAGCAATTCAACTGATATTCAATGTTTACAGTTATTGAAGATATTGATACATTTTATTTGACATTCTGTCTCTATCTTTCTAGGCTACTAGTAACCTCTACTTATTGCTACCAAAGTTGGCTTATGTATTTCATTATTGCTCTTATTATATCAATCATTCTTCTGTTTGGATTAAAGTTAGACCAAACAATCAGAACATATATTAACTATAGATATTATTATTTACTTGTAGAGTGGAGAGCAAATTAAATCATGTTCATCGTCAACTTGCTCTAGCATTGTTACTTAGTCAAGTAGTATTTTTAATTGGAGTAGATCGCTCTGTCGTTCCATCTCCAGATGCTCTTTGCACTGTCATAGCTGTACTTTTACATTACTTGTTGTTATGTACATTTGGTTGGGAAACTAATTGAGGGTATTCATTTGTATTGTTTGTCGTGAAAGTGTTCTATAATAAAAAAGATTGTATGGGTCTATTACCCTTTGGCCTGGGTAAGTCCCTATATTATCTAGTCTATATTGGTAATGTTCTTACTTTAAAATTTATTTAATAGGGTTACCACTTATTTATTGTGGGGATTACAGTAGGTATTAATTTCTGTGACTATGGATCTTTACACTAGTAAATTTATACATAAATAATTATTAAATATATTGTTACACATCTGTTCATCTGTCCAATCTATTCATGTTATAATCATTTAATTGCTTATTTTTAATTTGCTATTTACAAATTATATTATCACACTATTATTGCTGTCATTTTTTTCATCAATTCAATAGTTGTGTTGGATTACTAATGGTCAAGGAACACTATGGGCATTTCATATTCCTGTCCATTGTTGTATTAATTGTAAGTAATAATATGTCTTTAATTGTTTACATAACATTTTATTTGTTTTTGTGTGTATAGGTTAATATATTTGTGCTTGTTGTCGTCTCAATCCGTGTAGTTCATGCTAGTAAACAGAAAGATCCAGATAGATGTACATTTTGGTAAATATGTCATCTGATTTTATAAATATATCATCACATACTGTTAACAATGTCATTAAACTTATAACTATATACTGCCTCTGTTTTTAGTTCACTTTTGCAAGCTTCTTCATTCTTATTCCTACTCTTGGATTGACTGGATTCTAGGGTTCTTTGTAGTTGGAACTGATATATACTCCACTATTGTAGAGTGGTATTTTTTTTGTATGTACCACACTACAAGGCATTTCAATTTTTATTATACACTGTATAATTAATACTGAGGTGTGTACAACTTTTTGGATGGCAAAAAAAATGGATAAAATAAAATATGTACTTTATTAACAAAATAGTTGTTAGAATATTTAGTTACTTGTGATTTTTTTTGTAGATAAGAGTTGCCTTCTTAAAAGCATTGGGTTGTCGTCAACTAGCTAAAAAACAGAAATCTATCTTTGAATTCAGACCTAGTATGGGATCAATTGCAACTTCTACTGAACAATGGCGTCGTCGTATGTCATTGGGTGGCAGCAGAAGGGGGAGTTTAGAACCTTCTTCGGTCTCAATGGGTATGAGAAAGGAGGTTGGGTATAAAAATAGTTTAACACAAGTCCATCAATCCATCAGTTTTGTTTGTTTTATTGCTATGGTTGATAGTAATAAAAACAATAGAGCTACCATCAAACAATGATTGGGTTATGAATAATAATTTGTTATTCACAGTATAATATTATAGGATGGTAAGTAGTAGTCTACGCCTCATGAATACTAATTCAATTGTACAATATAATGATTAATTCATAATATAGCTCTGTTACCACATTTTCAGTCACATGATATTACTATCTTTTATTATCTGATAGTCAACAGCTTTTTAATGGCACAACAATTACATAAACTAGATGAGGACAGTCAAGAAAGTAAGACTTGTATATAATAATAGAATAATAGCTATTTAAATAATTATTTGTGTATTTATTCATTTATTAATCCATTCACATATCAATACATTCAATAGGCTCCATTGCAGACGTTGCAAAACAAACAGAGCATGGATGAGGCCACACCCTACAATCGACAGCAAAAACCAAAAGTTTCCTTTGAAGATGAACACCCACAGATATTAATGAAAGACAGTTTGATCAATGAGACCAAAGACTTCTTTTTGTCATACATTTGAACCCTCAGATACAGAAACCATTGAAAATGAAGAACCTTTCATGACAACTGAAAATGGTTGTACAGTTATACAAGATCAAAATAAGGGTCCATTACATACGGATGCTTGATACCAACTCAACATAGAAGATAGTTCTCTCAGTGAAGAAGATAAAAAGAGTAGCACCAACCAGCTGCTTCTACCAGTACAGTCAATGTCATTTGATAGTCAACATAATAATGGACAATATGAGTCAAGTTTTGACTCATAAGCAAGAACCAGTGAGAATGAAACTATTGTTCTAGTTGACGTTAATGATTCAATGAATACACTAAAATCAGAGGATAGAGACTCTTATAATAATCCTTATAAATCTGATAGTTTTATTTGGTAATGCTTCATATAGTTCTGATCTTACAGGAGCAGAAGAAAGTTCCGTGATAGATGATAGTAGTATTAATAATACTATTTCATGTGATGATCATGAACATGAACTTACAGATGAAGATTTAAACAACTTTGTCATTTTGTGATTAGTATGTGCCTGATTGTTAACCCCAATCAAAAATTACTTACGCTTATAGTTCCAATTTTTTAATGATTGTTCTTTTAGTGTTGTAAACGGTAGTAATTAAATTTATTGACGTGGCCATGAAATCACGAGACAATAGCAAATCATGACGTCACTGAAAAGGGTCCTTTCACACAGCTTCTCTTTTCCTTTAATAAGTACTTTACAATGTCGTGCCAAAGTGACAGTTACAAACGGGATGGCAGAACTAAAAACCTATAGACTCAATACCATCACCAAAAGGTGCTTTTACCATTTCTTGGACATTCACTTTTGATAATGAAAAGATTGCGTAAGCAAAGCTTCAGTGAGATATTAGAGCAGTTTTTCAAAGAATTGGGACCTCTTATTATACTTAAGTTTCCAGGAGGTTAGAATTATTTTAACTATATTAATTATATTTAATGCCTCTGCTATCCGAAGGCTATCATTCTCCAGTGATGTCCTGTGATCCTGCTGTTACCGAGAAAGTGTTTCGTAATGAAGGCCAATATCCGTGCCGAATGCCTTCATTAGAAAGAAATATACAATGGCTATATAATCAAAGACAAGAAGAAGACACAAGCTTGCCATTTGAGTAAGATTAGTACTTTCTGAAGTGGTTTTGTATTCATATCATTAATTACTTACCAGGTCTGGTGAAAAATGGAAGCAGTTACGTAGCTTGCATGGAAAGCAGCATGCACCAGCTAATGTATATGGTTATATACCTGGTTTTAACAGAGCTACTGATCGATTTTTACAAAATATAGTTAAAACACAAGATGAGAATGGTTATGTAGATGATGTCAAAAATCTTATTACATATTGGAGTTTTGATGGTATTCCTATTGTTATTGAGAATGATAAGGATATAATGTTGTTTCTTTAGTTGGTGCCTATTTCATATTTGGAGTAGATATAGATGCAAGTAAGGACCACAATTGGATGCCAATGAGCTAAAGGAACATTCTGAAGTATAATGAAAAGCTTGGATAAACTAACCATGTCACTACCTATGCACAAATTGTTATCAACAAAAGCATATAAAGACTTTAACAAATCAGTAGATAAAATAAGTGAAATTGGTCGTAAGTATGCTGACCTGTACATGGAGAAAATAAAAGCAGGTGTTCAAAAAGCTAAAGGTGAAAAAATGAGTGGTCAAAGCATTATGGAACAATGGCTTATCGAGGGAAGAATGTCATCTAAAACAGGCCATTCGAGCTTCAGCAGGACTTCTTTCTGCTGGAATGGATATAGTAAGTCATTAGTTGTAATAGATTTTTATAACTGGATAATAGACAGCTGCAACAGTTGCCTTTGTTCTGTATGAGTTATCTAAACATCGTGAAGTACAAGAGAAGTTGCGAGACCAGGTAGTATCTGTATTAGGAGAAACAGGTGAGGCTGATGGTCTCTCCTTACAGAAGATGCCCTATCTAATGAATGTTATTAAAGAGAAGCACAAAGGTATCAAGACATTAATTATAAATAATGATACATATAGTTAATCCTACAGATTAAATCCAGTTGTAACTTGTTTTGTAAGAACACTACCCAATGATATTGAACTTAATGGTTATAATGTTCCAGCTAATGTGAGTCAACTATATATGCAGTGTGTACTATACAGAGAGCAGCTATGTATCATGTTACACTACACTATTACACTATAATAAAAATATAACAATTTAAAAAAGTCCGTTGTTTTTATGTTGTGCATGCAATGATAGAAATGTAGAGTAATGAATCCTATCACGCATGATATATGGTTGCTCAGGATGTATTCTATTGTTGAAGAAGTGTAGGATGTAACTCAACTACCACTTTTATCAGACAATGTTTATACAAACAACTCTATTCAAAAGCTTATGAAATGATTAGTATGTGTTTCATGCCATTTTTCATTGTGTTATATAGACACCTATTATTATTAGTCAATATGCAATTGGTAGAGATGAAAAAATTACAAAGATCCTCACAAGTTTGATCCAGATCGTTGGTCTAGAGATAACATTCATCCATATGCTTTACTTCAATTTGGTGTAGGAATCAGATCATGTTGGGGTAAGCTTTCTAATATATAATATTTTGTTATTATATTAATATCATAGGTCGTCGTTTTGCTGAAGTAGAAATGAAGACACTATTAACAAAAGTATAATTATAGTGTAATTTACTTTTGTTAATACAGGGGGTTTTTTTGTTAATTTTTGATGTAGCTTTGTCGTCATTTTATCATGGAATGTGATGATCCTCCTGAGAAAAGACTGCCATTTAAAGAACAATCCATCATTCGTCCTGCTGTTCCAATACAAATCAAATTCACTGAGAGACAATAGTACTTTATGAGATTTTGTATGTAATGTAAATCCTATTCTTTAGTGCGGAAATGTCATTCCTTCTGTAGCTTAAAATATGAGCAATCATGTAAAGTATGAAAGAACTCTATTGTCCATATTATTTACCTCTGATGGATATTATCTACAGAGTTTGTAGTGGTACTTAAATAATTATAAGTGCTTTACAGTAATAGTAACCATCCACACAACAAACTATTTTTATTCAATTTTATTCGATGGTTTCAGTTAATATTAAGATATTCACACACGTGTGTGGCCTTTTCTTCATGCACGATAGGAAGTTAAACGTTAACTGCAAATAGTAGTAAGAACTTAATAGTTGATATATTGGTGCTTAAAACTATAGTATCTCTGTTTTCAGATACATTTTTAAAGGTATCCCTGCAGCACTTCTAAGAGGAGGTTACATCGCTTTATAATTAAGCAGGAATTTTAAAGTATATAATTTAGTAGTAATTAACGAGCTATATACTAGCATATATAATTACATATACTGTAATATAATGACAATGAAGGAGTGTATTTATTAGCTAGAGCTCTCGATCGAATGAAACAGCACTCATAGTATGAGTATGGCATCTCTTTTATTACCTAAAAGATTCCTTTTACCAGTTTGCCGTTCTCCTTCAATTACTTTACAATGTCGTGCCAATTGCAAAACGTCAGTTACAGACGAGATGGTAGAACTAAAACCCGTAGATTCAATACCGTCACCAAAAGGCGCTGTACCATTTCTTGGACATTCACTTTTAATAATGAAAAAAAATGCAGAAGCAAAACTTCAGCGAGATTTTGGATCAGTTTTTCAAGGAATTAGGACCTCTTATTAGACTCAAGTTTCCAGGAGGGTAAGTTGTACATGTTAAAATGTTAATATATTGGTATGATATATATAGTTATAATCATATTATTATATATATGTGTCTCAACATTTGCAACTGTATATGCAACATGATAAAAATTACTATATACGTTGATAATTTACTGCATGGCCATTGAAGCAAAACTAGTTGATCCTATATATGTTAGTTATTCTAATAAAAAAACACTCACTGTGTGATCAAAAGATAGTAGCCTTGTAAAACCTATTAGTTACTAGTTAGCTAGTATGAGCAGTTATAATTACCTTTTACAACTTCAAATTGTGAATATTGTGGTTTTTTCATTTTTGTAGTGTATAAATTAAATCTTTATAGTCCTATAATAGAAACTACAAGCTCAATAAAGAATGGCTCATTTCAACAAAGTAGCATAATATTAGAGTCTGCTACAATAACTACACCGTCAAACATATTTTTGGTTAATTGTTGTACATATTATTTGAAATGCATTAACAATGTCTGTTCTATGTTTGTCTTGATTAATATGTGGAACTGACAGTTTGTAAGTTCAACACTGTTTATACAGATAATGGCATGCATTTTTATGGATGGGTGGCCAGACATATTAAACATAATAATACTAGTGTCTTCCCTCGCACGTGTGTCTGACATTCATGAAATAACTCTTTTGACTAATTAATAACAAAATCACATAGCGTAGACAATAATTTACACAATCTATGTGATAAATATTTTTACCTGTACTTCATCATATATTACATATAATTGAAATTAGTCCAACTCAGTCAGTAAAAGTAGATGCTAGATTAAATAGATGCATGGATCTCAGACATCGTTGTTAGTACAGTTGAAACAGTATTAGTCTCTCACTCATATTTTTGAGTATTGCGCAAAAACTACAAAGATTCCTTTTTGGCTTCTAATTGGCTTTAATACATTGAGTTAGACAATAGTAGTTCTGGTTTGTGGTAACTCAGTATTAATATTAAGCTTAATTGTGTTGTATTGATAACACAATGGTAACAAATACCTTGATTGAATTGACAAAATGCTTAGTGGTTACTCAAATGATACAAGTATTTGCCTGCAGACATATATACCTATAGTCCATCCATTCCACATACTCCATATTCAAATTCACCGGAAATTCACGATTATCATATTTTCACAATTCACTATTTTACTGAGAATTCTCGATTATTGCAATTCGCGAATTCACGATTTTATAGTGAATTTGCAATTCTCAACGATAACCGTCAATTTTCCAGTAAGGTCGTGAATTTTGAATTTGGAATATCGTGAATTGGACGCTATTTTTGTCGTAGTTCGTATTCCATACTAAAGTAGAAAACTGGAATTAGCTAAACAGTCAAATTGTTCCATCTTCTGCTTCTAGCTGATCTTGTTTTCCCAGGCTAACACAAAATTGAGTGTTCATTCCTACCTCCTTTCTTTTTTTTTGAAATTGTCATCCCTACATTCATTATAGACAAGTTCTAAGTGGTATCTTGTCATTTTAATTACTCCAAACACTATAATTGTTCAGACTTTTAACTCCAAATTCTATCATATCAGGTTATATGATATATTATATTCTTTTGGTATCCAAAGGTTTTTCTCCAGTGATGTCATGTGATCCTGCTGTTGCTGAGATATTGTTTCGTAATGAAGGTTATTATCCAAGTCGATTAACTATATTGGAAAAAAATATGCAATGGTTGTACAACAAAAGACAAGAGAGTACAACCCTACCATTTGAGTAAGATTGATGTAATAGTACTATGTTAGAGTATTGTTTTTTATTAGATCTGGTGAAAAATGGAAACAGTTGCGTAGCTTGCATGGAAAGCAGCATGCACCAGCTAATGTATATGGTTATATACCTGGTTTTAAACAGAGCTACTGATCAATTTTTACAAAATATAGTTAAAGCACAAGATGAGAATGGTTATGTAGATGATGTCAAAAAATCTTATTACATATTGGAGTTTTGAAGGTGAAGAACTGACTAAATTTGTATTATAATTTATCTGTATATATATATTATAGTTGGTGCTTACTTCACAGTTGGAGCAGAGATTGATGCAATCACAGATCATAATTTGAATGCAATTGAACTAAAAGAATGTACTGAAACAGGAATAAAAATTTTAGACAGGATAATAAAAGCTGTACCTTTGTATAAGTTGATGCCTACAAATTACGTAAGGATTTCAACAGATGTACTGACAAAATGAATGCAATTGGTCGCAAATATGCTGACTTGTGCATGGGAAAAAATAAATGACAATGTTCAGAAAGCAGAGGGCAAAAAAAGGATTGGTCAGAGTTTAATGGAGCAATGGCTTATTGAGGGAAGAATGCCTATTGAAACAGCTATTCAATCTTCAACAATACTTCTGGCAACAGGAATGGACACAGTAAGTTACATTCTACTTAAAATAATGCCATAATATTTTTTCTACACAATAGACAGCTGCAACAGTTGCCTTTGTTCTATATGAGTTATCTAAACATCGTGAAGTACAAGAGAAGTTGCGAGACCAGGTAGTATCTGTATTAGGAGAAACAGGTGAGGCTGATGGTCTCTCCTTACAGAAGATGCCTTATCTAATGAATGTTATTAAAGAAGCACAAAGGTAAATAAAAATACTGGTCACTGTTTATTGTTATTTAATTCTATTTCAGATTGAATCCAGTGGTACCCATCTTTTCAAGGACATTAGACACTGATATTGAATTAAATGGTTATAACATTCCTGCTCAGGTAAGGTCAATACTATATTAATATTAATATACAACATGTACTATATATTAGACACCTATCAGTGTTTGTCAATATGCAATTGGTAGAGATAAAAAAATTTATAAAGATCCTCACAAGTTTGATCCAGATCGTTGGTCTAGAGATAACATTCATCCATATGCTTTACTTCAATTTGGTGTAGGAATCAGATCATGTTGGGGTAAGCTTTCTAATATATAATATTTTGTTATTATATTAATATTATAGGTCGTCGTTTTGCTGAAGTAGAAATGAAGACATTATTAACAAAAGTAAATTACACTATAATTATTCTGTATATAATATATTATACATTTTTACTAATTTTTGATTTAGCTTTGTCGCCGTTTTATCATGGAATGTGATGATCCTCCTGAGAAAAGACTGCCATTTAAAGAGAAGAAACCATTTTACGTCCTATAGTTCCAATACAAATCAAATTCACAGAGAGACAATGAGTCTCTAAATTTGAAGAGCTTGAGAATAAAGCATACATTTAATATATACAGAATTAAGTGTCTGAATTCATAACATTAAGCTTTTAACATATCTCTCATATTGTGACAGTCTTTAACATGTAGTGATAATAAATATTTTCAACATTGAACTTTATTACAATAACAATATAACAACTCAATTGTTCTCGTTAGAACTGCCCCAACCCCAATCAGTAGCCCATTCTCCAGCTGTAGTTTTCGATTTCAGTGGTTGTAATACCTCCCCCCATAGCTCCATAACTACCTGATAGTCCTGAGCTACACTTTTTATTAGATCCAAATTTGGCAAACAGAAATAGAACTTGACACATACAAATCATTTTATCACTTCTTAGGCTGTGTCTACTTAAATGGAGAGCTTTAGCTACCTGGAGAAGTTTTCAAATGTCAAAAAGGAAATGTCACAGCAGAAAGAAGATGGTAACCTGACTAATGAAGCAATAAACTACGTAGAAAATTGAACTTATGCCTCAAATTGTTCTGTTAACAGGAAGAGATGCATTAGGAAAAACACTGGCAAACTAGCATTGAGAGAAGGAGAATTGTACTAGAGAAGAAGCCAGGACAAGTTTGTATTATTTTATTCAATTCTTTTTTACTGTCTTGCATTAATTAATAATAGTGTTTCTATTTTCAGTGGGTGTGGTATGTATGATCAAAGACTAAAAAAGTATTGTCCACTGTTGCCATCCTGACCCAACAATCAGGAGATCTTGGTGAAGAAAGACCTAAGTTATGATTGACTTTTGATAATTTTAGTGAAAAATGTTTTTAAAAACAAATAATATAAAAAATAGCAAACTTTAAAAGAAAAAGAAAATAAACTAAAAGAAAAAGAAAATAAACAATAAAAGAGAAAATAAAAGAGAATGACAAACTAAATTAAAATAACCTTCAAAACTAAAATTAAGAGTTAAGATTGACTTTATTCTATTGAAAAATATATTTTTTAAAAAACTAAAAGAAATATATATATATATATTAAAAATAACCTTTAAAACTGAAGTTAAGAGTTAAAAAGAAAAAAAATTTTAAAAATAACCTTCAAAACTGAAGTTAAGAGTTAAGTGAAAAATGTCTTTTTTTAAAAAAACTATACTTTAGAACAAAGAAAAAGTGAAAAAGGTCTTTTTTTAAAAAAAAAACTATACTTTAGAACAAAGAAAAAAACTAGAAAATAAGAGAAAGAAAAATGACAAATAAACTATAAGAAAAAATATATATATTTTTCAAAAATAACCTTCAAAACTGAAGTTAAGAGTTAAGTGAAAAATGTCTTTTTTTTAAAAAAAACTATACTTTAGAACAATACAAAAAAAACTAAGGAAAAAACAAGAAAAAAATTGAAAATAAGAGAGAAAAATGACAAATAAAAAAATTTAAGATAAGATGGTCTCTGTAGTTGAAGAGTCCCCAAGAAGTCCAGTGAAGGTCTCCAGTCCACAAGAAGTCCAGTGAAGGTCTCCAATCCACCAAGAAGTCCAGTGAAGGTCTCCAATCCACCAAAAAGTCCAGTGAAGGTCTCCAATTCCACAATAGTAGAAAAAAGAAGATGGAGAGTTCCCAAGAGTCCAGTCAGTCCACCAGTTGAGAACATAGAGGGGGAGGAAGAGAAAAAATAACAACTGGATGAGAATTGATGAGAAGTGGATGGATGGATGGATGGATGGATGGATGGAAAGATAGCTCACCTTTTTCGCCAGTGCTGCTCCTGCAGGGAAAGAAAAAGAGAGTAGTCATGAACTGATGGTGACAATGAGTGCATGGATAGAGAGTGAAGAGAGACAGAGGAAGTGAAAAGGGACTACCAACCTACACACACACAGCACACACACACACGCGCACCCTAGAAGATCAGAGCTCCCCCCCGCCACTCGGCGGCCTGAGATATTTAAAAAAAAAATTTTTTTAGGCCGCCGAGCGGCAGGAGGGAGATGATTTTTAGGATTGTATGAGTGTGTGTATGGTGTATAGGCTGAATAGCCCAAAAAAAAATAAAAATAAAATTAAAAAAGAAGAGGAAAGAAGGCTTGAAGGAAGAAGAGAGAGGAGAATGGACAGGAGAGCGACTCACCTTTTTCATCAAGAGAACATCAGAGAACTGTCAATCCATTGGAGAACTGAACAATCAAAATATCAGAAAACTGGAACAATCCAAATATCAGAGAACTGAAAAACAATCAATCCATCAGTGAACTGAAAACAATCCAAATATCAGAGAACTGAAAACAAGCAATCCATCAGTGAACTGAAAACAATCCAAATATCAGAGAACTGAAAACAATCAATCCATCAGTGAACTGAGAAAAACAATCAAAATATCAGAGAACTGAAAACAATCAATCCATCAGTGAACTGAGAACAATCAAAATATCAGAGAACTGAAAACAATCAATCAATGAACTGAGAACATCAGAGTGAAAACAATCAATCCATCAGTGAACTGAGAACAATCAAAATATCAGAGAACTGAAAACAAGCAATCCATCAGTGAACTGAGAACAATCAAAATATCAGAGAACTGAAAACAAGCAAATCCATCAGTGAACTGAGAACAATCAAAATATCAGAGAACTGAAAAAAGCAAATCCATCAGTGAACTGAGAACAATCAAAATATCAGAGAACTGAAAACAAGCAATCCATCAGAGAACTTAGAACAATCAACGACGAGTCGTAGCGACGAAGACCCACGAGGGGTCTTTGAACTTGCATAACCTTGAAACATGAAGTCCTTTATGTTATCAAGACATCTCTGTCATACTTCATTTTGACAAACACCAGGCACAAACCCGTGAAAATTTGGTGGGAAATGCCAGCGCGCTACTACCATGTAATTTTTGGCTCATCAGACGCGTGCTAGTGGCTGATATTTCCCGCCATAATGGTGGTCATGCGTTTGCTTCCTAGGGGTGTACACGTGCTCATGATATTTTCCCGCCCACCCAACGTGGTTTAATTTCTGTTTTAATATTTATTTTAATCAAGTTCTTTTTATGTTTTTAGGTATTAAAATTAACGTTTTTTATTTAATTTGCTGTTTGTTAACAATTTAAGTTTAGGGTTTCAGTGTCTATGAATACACACAAATTTTATTTTTAATTGCACATATATGATAAAAATTGTATTGAAACACTCAATTTACTAGTGCTGATGAAAAATGTAGATGTGTGCTACTGTACTTTTTATTATTGGACTCTCCTTGACTAGACTGGAGACCTTTCAATTTCCTTACAAGATCAACTCTGAACTCCCACTATAGATACATAGATACTTACCATTAGTATCATCAAACTGACAATACTTTCATATTTTGTAAAATAATATTAAATATTCAAGATAAATTTGTGTCCCTGAAAAGAGTCCTTTCTTCTTTTCCTTTAATAAGTACCTTACAATGATCTGATGGATCCTCCTGAGAAAAAACTACCATTTAAAGAAGAAACCCATTTTACGTATTATAGTTCCAATACAAATCAAATTCACAAGAGAGGACAATGAGACTCTAAATTTGAAGAGCTTGAGAATAAAGCATGCATTTAATAATAATACAGAATTAAGTGTCTGAATTCATAACATTAAGCTTTTAACATATCTCTCATATTGTGACAGTCTTTAACATGTAGTGATAATAAAATTTTCAAAAGAAAATTTAAATCAATAGATTATATTAAATAAGACATTGAACTTTATAACATAACAATATAACAACTCAATTGTTCTTGTTAGAACTGCCCCACCCCCAATCAGTAGCCCAATCATCCCATTCTCCAGCTGTAGTTGTCGATGGTTTGGTCTCAGTGGTTGTAACACCTCCCATAGCTCCATAACTACCTGATAGTCCTGAGCTACTCTTCTTATTAGCAGTAGGTGTGGTTGTTCCGTTTTGTGGTAGGTTTATCATCACTAAAATCAATTAACAGTCCTTCTTTAGGTTCTAATCTCAATGGCTCTTCTTTTTCTTCTTCATCATCTTCTTCTTCACTGCTCTCTTCAATGTCCTCGTCATGTTGTCCTTGTTCGTTGCTTTCATTTTCTGTTCTTGTGTTAGTACCTTGTAGCCAAGTTGTCAAGTCAGTCCAACCTTTACTACCTGAAGTTTTGATCTTGAGAGAGAGAGAGAGGGGGGGGGGGGGAAGAAGGAGGTTTATTAAAGTATCTAATTTCTTACCTTGGAAGCAAACTGGCTTGCAGAGGTAGACATATCATTCCAAAGTCGTCCCTCTTGTGCTTTTTGCTTAGTAGGTTGTATCATAGAATCATTGACGTAGTGTCCCAAATTTGCTGGCCTAAAAGATAGAATATCAATACTATAGTACTAGTTTAGTTAAAACCACCTTTCTGCTGATGTTTTCAAAACGTTTTCTTGAAGAGTTGTTCCAAACTTGGATAGTCCCTCACTAGTTTGAGAGGCTATGTTACTAGCTCCAGTAGAAAATGAGCTCCAGCCCTGTATCAAAGAATAGACAAATATGACTGCATGAAGAACAGGATAAAAACAATTGACAATAGTATTAATATATATATATAACTGTTACATTTATTCTATAGTCTATATAGCTTTCTTTAGTAGATACAAATCAAACTCTTTTGTATTGCAGTATCCACATATATAGGTTTTTTAGTATATGCTAAATTGCTATACCAGCTGCCAGGGTTGGGCTGGTGTCTAACTAGAGTGTTGTGGTTACGGATTCATTTCAGTAATGTTATGTCTACAAGTTCTAACTGATTGTAAAGAAGTCCAAGCTCCACTAAAGAAGTCTGACTCTCTTCTTGTTTCTTGTCTCTTTACAGGTGTATTACCAAAGCTATGTATTTTGATCTGTGTGTGTGTGTGTGAGAGAGAGAGAGAGAGAGAGAAAGAGAGAGAGAGAGAGAGAGAGAGAGAGAGATCAACTATTTTACTTTTATTAGTTACTTACTGTTTATTGCCAGTTGGATTGGAGTCCTGATATCCTCCGTAATTCTCAGGGACTTGAGATCTGCTGCTAAACGTATGTTCACTTGTGTCATTTAAAAAAATCTTCAAGATCATCATCACCTTTAGGATCTCTGTTAAAATAAAGTGATTACATTCTGCTTACTATGAACAAAATTAATTAATAATAATAAAAGGGTTTTACTCTTAGCAAAACAGTTATCTTACAAAGAGGATGTTGTATTGGCTGGTCGTTGAGTAGAGGGAGGTTTATGATGCCTGGCAGAGGAAGTATCTTCGTTCCAACCACGCCCTCAGATAAGGAACGAATCTATACAATGTGAGGTATAAAGAAAGTTAATATTAAATGGTGTGTCTTACTTTGTCTCGATAAAGAGCAGCTGTTCGTGAGTTGTATTTTTCTTGGAGACTCATATTAGGATGTATGTCAGTGTGACTTCAAAAAACTCCCGGGCTTTTCTGTTCCCGCCAACCTAAATGAATTTGATTGGATGTATTTGGTGATGAAACGAAAACTGTACCTTCATTTTTTTCTAGCTCTGATTCCTTCCATTTGTCCATAGTTGTAGAACGAACAAAACTAAAAAATTATAACAGTGTGTGTGTCTTTTAAACTAAATAAAATGGGTGTTCCTTTAAAGTTTATATTATTCATATAGTGGTGTCATAGTACCTGATATGGTGTACCAATTCCACGATGTTTTCCAGAACATTCTAGACAGATAAAAATGCCATATGTGACTGAGCCCCTTGAGGATTAAGAGCACCACACTCAAATCACGACTAGAGAAAGAGATTAAAGATTAAAAACTATCAATAAAAACATATTATTAACTTATTGACTTATTTCACTTACATTGTTATCATATTTTTCCTCTCAAATTCTGTAAAACTTGTCTTGTACTTTGAGTGGCCATTTCCTGTTTTTATAACTACTATTAACCAGCTAAGCCACACCCACCACCCACCCACGTGTTTGATTGCGTTTCAGCAGCAGCCTTGTTACTAAGCAAACATTATTTTCTTAGTACTTATGTAAACCATTTGACATTGAGAGCCTCATAAACTAACTACCTTATTATGTCATCGCTCTTCCGCAAAAAAGAGGAAGTCCTCGACTAACAAATCAGCTGACAAGGAGCACCAAACTCCTATAGATTTAAACGACTTCACCTGAGATCAAAACCTATGGCTGAAAGGAGGAGGTGCCACAGCAAAATGATGTCACCCGTCCAGCTGTAAAGCTGAGAGGTTTTTCAAGCGTGCCTCCCACTGTAGTTGGTATTCATCTATCAAGCAGTGAGGCGGAAAGATTGCGAAAAGGATAAAGTGTGTGAAGATAATTGGAAAAAGATGGGACCATATCTGTCTGAGAGACAATGGGTACCGTCCGTGAAGATTTACTCATTCAGAACGGATCATGGTATGTAACTATGCTATAGCCGAATGAAATGGCTTAGTTAAGCAGGAAAATGACATATACATGTACATAATATGTAACTGATACATTTTCATGGCATTACTTGTTGTTGAATATATTATTGTTTCTATTGTATTGCTTTGAATATTGCAGCTGGACTATTTTACTCATGATCATGCTCGTTCTCGTGCTTATCGTTGGGGAGAGGATGGACTCCTGGGTATTACAGATCGTCAATGTCGACTCTGTTTTGGATGGCCCTCTGGAATGAGAAAGACCCTATATTAAAGTATTAATATGACTTTACTATTGTTACGAATAATAAGAATACCTATTATTAAGTCATTTCCAGCAAAACAAACTACTTATTATACTTAAATTGACTTTTTAACAATATAGTCACATGACTTTGACTACATATCACATGATTGTCTTAATTTCTCTATACAGGAGCGATTGTTTGGTTTAAACAGATCTGAAGGTAACCATGGCGAGGATTGCAAGAATGCTATTACTACCTTGACTCCACTCCTTCTCATTCGTACATGAAAGCACTTCACAAATACCCACAAGAGGAATACCCCTACTCAAAAACTTGTTGCGAGGGAAGAAAGCGCTCCGTCCATGATCCTGAATATGAACTGGAACATACAGGAATTTTTGATGATAGCGATATTGGGATGGTTTATGCTGCTGAGTATGCTAAAGTTAATCCTAATGATATTCTGATTCGTATCAAAGTGTGTAATCGTGGACCAGAGGAGAGTACTGTTCATTTGTTGCCCACTTTGTGGTATCGAAATACTTGGATATGGGGTTGTGAGCATGAGGGATGCAACAAGGAAAGCTTTGCTGAAAGAGGTATGTTAACTAATCCAGTCTTGTAGTAAGTACTGGTGTTTACTAGTCTAGAGTTATTAATGGTAGCTATCCTATGTCATTGTAGTAAGTACTGATTGTTACTAGTCTAGAGCTTATTAATGGTAGCTATCCTAGGTCACTGTGGTAAGTACTGATGTTCACTAGTCTAGAGCTTATTAATGGTAGCTATCCTAGTTCACTGTGGTAAGTACTGATTTCACCTTACAGGTTGAGGAAAACCACATCAAAGGGACCCATGAAACTCTTGGTATCAGTCATTGGTTTGTTGGCCCAGGCCCCGACGGCAGTCAACCACCATTTTCTCTGGACCTGAGAATGAAACCAATATGAAGAAAACTATATGGAGTAGATCATTACACACCTTATGTTAAAGATGCTTTTCATAGGTATGTTAGTATAGGTATGTTAGTATAGGCATGTTAGTATAGGTATTATGAAGTTATAAGTACATATGTCATATAACACATAGGAGTATGTACAAATATGCATATTTTAAAAGTAGATTACTCGGAGGAACTTTATAGGTTTTTGGTTAATGGTGAAAAAGGATGCTGTTAGTCCTGGATCATAGAGGTACTAAAGTGGCCGCTCATTACATTTTGAAGGGGCCAGCTGGTGGAGATGTGGTTGTAAAATTGAGGTTATGCGATGATGAGTCCCTGCCAAAAAAAGATCTCTCGGTGATGAGTTTGATAAAATGTTTTCTAATCGAATTTCTGAGGCTGATGAGTTTTATGATGGAATTATACCAAACTCTTTACTCCTGAACAAAAAGAATTTCTCGTCAAGGATATGCTGTTATGGATAAATGGATAGATAGATGGGCAAATGGACAAGACAGACAATTGGATGGATGGATGGATAAGTTTGTATTCATTATTCATCCATTTTTATTATTTATCTGTCCATTCTTCAGGTCTTCTCTGGAGCAAACAATTCTCTCATTACATTGTGGGGCGTGGATGAATGGAGACCCCAGAAATGCCTCATCCTTCCGCTCAACGCTACGAGGGACGCAATAAAGAATGGAAACATTTGTTTAATAGAGATGTAAATCTATGCCCGATAAATGGGGAATACCCCTGGGTAAATGAACAAAATAAATAATTAAAGAGATTAATACATGTATTATGTCTACATGTATTATAATGTATTATGTCTGCCTGTATTATATGTACATGTATTATGTCTACATGTATTATATGTACATGTATTATGTCTGCATGTATTATGTCTACATTCATTATATGTACATGTATTATGTCTGCATGTATTATGTCTACATGCATTATATGTACATGTATTATGTCTGCATGTATTATGTATACATGTATTATATGTACAATTTGTACATGTATTATGTCCCTGCATGTATTATGTCTACATGCATTATGTCTACATGTATTTATAAGGTATTATGTCTGCCTGTATATATGTACATGTATTATGTCTACATGTATTATAATGTATTATGTGATGCATGTATTATGTCTACATGTATTATGTCTACATGTATTATGTCTACATGTATTATATGTACATGTATTATGTCTACATGTATTATGTCTACATGCATTATGTCTACATGTATTATGTCTACATGTATTATGTCTACATGTACACGTCCAATGTTTATTCCATCTATTTTGTTTGATAAAATGTATTACATGTAAATAAATTATTTACATTATCTACAATTATTGTTGCTTAATAAGAGGGAATACATGTAATTTATAAACTTCTCTTTCTTCTCTCTACAGTATGCCTCTTGGGATTTAGCATTCCATATGATTCCTTTTGCTAAAGTGGATCCAGAATTTGCAAAAGAACAACTCATTTTGTTCCTACGAGAATGGTATATGGCCCTAATGGGCAGATTCCTGCGTATGAGTTCAAATTTTCAGATGTCAATCCTCCAGTTCATGCCTGGGCCGTTGTGCGAGTCTACAAAATGACGGGCTCCCAAAGGCCAAAGAGATGTCAAATTTTTAGGGAGAGCTTTTCAGAAACTCATTCTCAATTTCAATTGGTAAATAAAACATTACATCATACAAATATATTATATGACCCTATTCTCTAAATGTGTAACAGATTGATATTATGAATATACATTTGTAGGTGGGTGAACCGCAAAGATCCCGAGGAAAGAACGTTTTTTCGGGTGGTTTTCTAGGCCTTGACAACATAGGTTATTACTCAATAAATAATTTTAGAGTAATTTATACTTCTATAGGGATTTTTGATCGCCTAAGCCCCTCCCAAATGGGGGAGAGTTAGAACAGGCTGACGGAACAGCTTGGATGGCATTCTTCTGTGTTGTACATGTTAGATATAGCACTGGTTTAGCTCTACATGATAGTGTTCTATGAAGATATGGCATCAAAGTTTTTTGAACATTTTGTCTTAATGGTCGATGCTGATGGAATAACATGGGAAGAGATTGTGAAGGACATATAGGAGAGGGACTATGGCATGAAGATGATGGATTTTAGGTATGATTTTTTAAAGTAAGAATTTAATAGAGGGATGGATATGGGGGATAGAAGAGAAGTTAAATAATGTAAATAAATTTTAGGTCTGATGGTAAGAGTCAACCATTACGTGTTCATTCTATGGTTGGTCTTATTCCTTTGTTTGCCTTTTGGTACTAGAGGATGAAGTCATACAACAACTACCAGGATTTCGTAAAAGACTTAAATGGTTTCCTCAAGAATAGAGGTGATCTTGCATCACAGGTATGAAGAAAAAACACTAGTTCTAATTTGTACTGATGTCTCTTTAGATTTCTTACTTTAGATAATCTTGAGATAACCAGTTTTGTCATTTTATTGGATTATACCTTCTGCAGAAAAAACTAAAGCGTGTTCTTAAATATATGTTAAATGAAGATGAATTCCTTTCTCCTTTTGGTATTAGATCTTATCTAAAGTTCATCTGGAAAACCCCCTTCTACAAGGATGTAAATAATGATTAATAATACATAATGGATTAATGGATGTTTGATGGATATACTGATAATATTTTATTAGGTGGGCGGAGAGACACACTGCGTACATTATGTACCAGCTGAAAGTGATAATATTTATTTGGTGGTAACAGTAACTGGCGTGGGCCTATTTGGTTGTGTGGTAAGAAGTAACCATATTTATCATAACTGTGTCTACATGTACATTGTGATTATGTAAGAGATATTTGTCATATTTTTCTCTTCATTTTAGTGAATTTTCTAATTATAGAAAGTCTAGAACGTTATCATTTTTATTATGGTACTGATTTAAAGTTGAACATCCCAGTGGTTCTGGTAAAGAAATGACACTTCTTGATGTTAGTAAAGATCTCTGTAAACGTGTAACATCTATTTTTCTACACTGATGAAAATGGGCGTCGTCCGTGTCATGGTGATGACCCCGTTATGCTACAGACCCAAATTTGAAAGATTTAATTTTATTTTATGAATATTTTGATGGTGATACAGGAAGAGGGTGTGGTGCCAGGTAATTACCTTCTTTATGTACAATCATATTAATACAGTTCGTAATCCATCTATTATAGTCAGCAAACTGGGATGGACGGCACTGCCGTTGAGATGTCTCGACAAGTTAGCTAAGGAAGAGGTACATTACACATGTATTTATGATATTAACATGATATTAACATGATATCATCAACTATAGGGCATTTTCTCATGAGGTGAATTGTCTGTGAGAGAGATAGCATAAAGATTTGAATTATTTTTAACCCCTTGGCATAGTTTTTAGTTTAATCAAAAAAAAAATCTTATTGCACAAGAAATTAGGTTTGATGTTATTACAACGTTATTTAGTGGAGGGTTAAATGATATGTTGTTTGTTGATTACTAGTGGAGATTAAATGATATGTTGTTTGTTGATGATCTTAATGAGAGGGTCAAACTTAATCAAAGTCTTTCATTATCACGTCCAGTAAATCATTTACTTCTTGTTTCCTCTCAAGTGATTAAGTAGATCGAGTTCTTTTAATGAAAATGAGATGAAGTGGGTCTCCATGTTGGATAGGACTACAAGGGGATCCAACTCCGACCATATAAGTCTCACCAACTTCTAGTACTCTGTGTCTCTGACCACATGATGTGAGAACATCAGGACCAGAGGAAGAGACTTCCCTCGCCAACCTATGGAGAGAGAGAAAGAGAAGGACTTGTTTATATGACCATACTACAGAGTAAATGGTTTTACTTAAATACAAACTAGCCGATTACAGTAGATGATACCTTCTTTTTTCCTTTAAAACACTTTGTTACAGTAAGTGTGTAATAACAAGCTGTGGAGTGAGGTCACATTAATTTCCCTTCTGTTGCTTGCTGGTAATAAGTAGAAACACCACAATTTTGGAACTTTTGAAAGATCTTGATGATGGGACTGGTTGGAGCAACTGATGTTTCTATTAGTAATAGAATAAATGACTGTAAGGACTGTTCTAAAAATAGTAACAGTATTCCCATATGAGCCTAAATATTATAATAATCTATGGGGGGGTACTTAATAAAGGGGCATGTTAAAAGAAATAGGATTGGACTACAAACTCACTTTTGTTCCAACAAATTTTGTGATAACTTTTTCACAATCTTGTAGATGAAACGAATGATATCCAAATTTATCTCTACAAGGTGAACTGTTCTCTATTAGTAACAAGTATATCATCTCTATCATCTACACCAGACAAACATCTTAATATACTAAAATTATCTTTTTTAGGATAGCATTTGCAATAGACTTGGTCACAGTAGCTGAATAGATATCTTTGTGTATTGCCAACTCTCACGAATAGCATCATTTCGGACTTTGAGAAAATACAGGGCACAACCACAAGAAAATACCTCCAGAACATTAATGAAAAAGAGAGAAAGGATCAGACAGAACACTGCCATCGTGTGACTAGTATCCTCAAGGTGTGGCTCAACCACCCCATATAGAATAAGCTACATCCTTAATACCAAGATGCTAGTTCCTCCACCACCAGATAGAGAAAGCCTAGATAGAAATGCTTTCGAACCAGAAGGTAGAAAGAAATACTTACAATCACTAGGTGAGATTTATTATATTACACTTAAAAAAACAAACTTTATTTTATTATAGAAAATCGGCTCGAACAAATTAGAAGGTCGTGGAAAACAAGATTACATCAAAGGGACATGCTTGCAGCTCTTTCAGAAGCACGTGATGATCCACTTGTCAGGTGGTCATACGATGTCAGATCCTGGACGAGAGAGAATACCAATGTAAAAACAACAGCTGTTATTAATGAAATATGCTGAAATGGAACTTAGTGATGTTGAAATACAACAACAACAAATTGTTGTTGTTGTTCTTGGGGTGATGGGCGGGGTATATCAGGGGCCGAAACGTAAGGAATTTAATTTGGAAGAGTATTCTGTCTTGTAGAATGTGATGAACTTGAATGGACATGTCACATGACCAGTCAAAGCAGTCAAACCAGTTTGATGATAATTTGGTGTGTCAAAATGTTAATCAAAGAAAATTAATTTATTGTGGGTGTGGACAGTTGTAGGTGTGGCATTACATGAGTAATGGAGGATAGTCAGTCTGAAGAAATATCGTGGATATTCTCGGCAGAAGTCTTAGAGCATCGTACTCCATCACGTGAACATGGGATCAGTGCAGCATTAGAAAGGCAGTACAGAAGAGAGGGTGCTAGATTTATTTATCAATGCCAGCAATACTTTAAAACTGTATCCTTTGCAAATAAAATCAGGAAGGAATCAAATGTAACATAGCAAAAATTTAAACATTGTAATTGGTTTATAACAATTTATTGTTATAAAGATAATATCTATACATAATCAGTAACAGTAATGCTACCACACCACTTTAATTATTGTGGGTGTGGTCTTAAATGAGTTACACAATTCCTTAACCTGTACCTACTAGACGTCGTGATACTCTTTGCTATTGGAGCTGTCTTTTATCATCGTTTCTTTATGGTACAAAGTTTCAGAGACTTTGATCGGTGGGGTAGCAGACTGGTGCTTGTATGTTAGTGGGCGGGCCAAAGTTGAGGAGACCCCAAAGAAAATGTAAGGATATAATAAGTGTAGCGAGTACATTGCTGACACCGGAACAGTCAAAGGGGTATGGATCTGAGGCCAAAAGTGAGAGAATTTTAAATTGAGATAGTCTCATTTATTTTTGATAAATGAATCAAATTTTAGAATTAACAGTAAATCTTTTATAATTACATTGTTTAGGAAGAACTGATTTCTTATGAGAGAGTGTTATTACAAACAATCAAGATTTGATCTGCAAGTTGACCATCCTTACAGCTACTTAACTTGACATTGCCAAGCACATGAAAGGTGACGTCAGTATTATGAACAAAAAATAAATGCTAATTATCATAATATTGTCTTTTTGGTAGGTGAAAAAGTAAGGATCGAAAGAGTTTTACAAATGGCATGGACATTATTAATGACAGGTTAGTGTATATTAAATGTAGGTTTATTACTCATATGTTTATATGTATATATTGTAAATAGAGTGGAAAACTTAAGTATGCCCTATGATAGTTTTCTTTGTACAATAGCTCTACATTATTAACTAGATAATTACTCTAGCTAGCTGTATGTGTTAATAGCTTAGCTGTAGAGAGTCAAGTGTTATGAGACAAGTGTTAGGAGGAGAGAGTGTGGGTTCAATTCCAAAAAAGAGTTCAGTTTTTTCATTTATTTTCTAGTTATGTACGACTTTGTGTCTCAATGGGAACATCTGTTATAGCTGTAGCTCTCTCTATTTAGCGGGCAAACTCTCAAAGTTTGATCTTCACACGGCTTCAAGCTAAGAGTCGTTCATGGTGGAGACAGTTTGTAGCAACAGTGGATATACATGATTTAGAATGTAAGACAAGTCAAATGTGAATAAGAGGTACAATGTCTCCTTCTCTCCCTCCCTCTCCAGCTATTTGTCATCAAGTGCTAGATGTATATAGTGAAGAGGAGAAAGAACAAGAGGCGAAAGGCAGCAGAGGTATGTAAATATATTTAATAATTATTACAAAATGGGATCCCCTTACTCATTATTTGTATGATTTCTAGAATGAAAAAGCTGCTGACAAAGATGTTCCCACAACAACAGTACACATGTCCGAGCACTAATGTCAAAAAAATGAATGTGTTCTTGTACCTCCAGCTGACGTCCTACTGTTACAAGTGCCAATACATTTCCTCTTCCACTTCCTCCTCCTCCTCCACTTCCCCTTCCTCCTACTCTCCCGTTTCCTCAACAGAATACTTTCCAACCCAATACAAAACACCTATTACCTGTCAGTTCTCAAAACTAGTCAAACTGGTCATTCCAGTTTATTGTTAACTACTGGGACAAATCAAACATACTTCACCTCATTTCAAATACCTGGACTCACATTGCCTGCTGTGGACTCTTCCACTACCTCCTACATCAGCAATCCAGTGATGTTCCAATCTGTCCTGGGACAACCTCCTCAACCCCTAATACCAGCTGGTCTTTACCCATTACCTCTTCAACTTTTGAGCAATGCTCTAGGGACAACACATTCTTCTACACCCAGGATCCTCTCAAATTAATCCCAACCAATTGACTCTTTTTCCAGCTCCACCCACTAACCAACAAGCTCCTTTGTATGGTACCAAACCTTTGGGTATCCCACCACCTCCATTACCTCCCACATCATCACAGCTTACCAAACAACTATCAACAACCACCAGGAGCATGGCGGTAGCTGCAGCTGTTATAACATCACAGCTGTATTTATTTATTTTACATCTCATAAATCAATTTATACAACTTAACTAAAGACAATGTCATATTCAAGACACAATACTAGTTAACAATATATAAATACATGTACATACTTTAATATATGTACATGTATTATTGAGTCAAGCTGCCTATTGTATTTTTGACAGGATCCAAGCAACTAATGGGGCTGTCTGTATGAAGAAGCTTACTTGTATAATGTTAATAATAATTACTTTATCTATTAAAATAAACTTATTACATATAATACACAGAAATTTTTTTTAAAAAAAAACAATACATGTCAATAAATAGTAGGTAATAACTGTATTAATTTTGAAAATAACTGATATAAAGTATAGACCATACAGGATTGTTTAATTAAAATTATAAGCATTAAATGAAAAACAGCAGGTAAAGAAATATGAAATTACTTAAAAATTAATCTAATTCGATACTTGGTACTGCTCCTGTTATCTCTGAGAATGCTGGGTCTATCATGAGGATTATCTACCAGCCAATCCATCATAAGAGAATAAAGAGAGGAGGACATCCTTCTTTGTAGGGTCTAACATGTGACCATCTGGAACCAACTGTAGGACTTGTTTGTCGGTGAGTTGATCATAAGGTTGACGAGCATACGCAAATACTTCCAACAGAAAACGCCAAATGACCAAACATCACTTGAAAGAGAGAAGGCAGGACCCTCGTCTGACTCTCTGAGAAGTTCTGGAGCCATCCATCGTATTGGTAATAGCTGTGTACCATTGTCATAATAATCGTGTTCATATAGATCATGACCAATGCCAAGATCAGCTATTTTGACAGAAAAAATGATCCTATGAGACAAATACGTGTTGCTAGGTCACCATGAATGATTTGTTGTGTGAAGAGATATAGCATTCCTTCTGCAGTTTGAGCTATAATGTGTAAGAGATCGTTTTGTGTAAAAGAGGGCTGATGATGAGGAGAGGGCCGTGAGTTCATGAGGAAACTCTTCAAATCCCCCTAAAATAATTAAACAATAATTAATACAATATTACCTGTATATTTAACCCTTAACAACAATGATGCATATATATACATGTCTTCTAATTACATTTTGTTAATTAACATGATAGACCCAATGTACTTACCCTATCTAAGTATGATAAATAACATAGAAAGGTTCCCCATCAGCACAAAGACCCAGTATCCTAGCAACGAATGGGAGAACGATAGTTTCATTTGACTAGCAAAATCCATCAAAGAGGCCACAAGTGATCATCTCCTTCCTCGGCATTAACACCTTCACAGCTACATTGGTTTTTCTCTCCGGTGTAATGTGACGAGCTATACCTTTAAATACAGGACCAAATTCGCCTTCACCCATAATACTACTTAACTATAAAATTATAAGCACCATTAATTATATATGTTAAATATACAACTTCCTCAATAATACATTGTACATTAAGTAACAGTGTGTGTGTGTAGTCTGATAGTATAGTGTATATTACATTATAACAACAAGATTGGGTCATGAGGTCATGATAGTAATGAGACTAAGGAAGCATTAATAAGATGACTGATCTACCACTTCAAAGGATTTTGTATGATTGCCTAAATATTTCACAGCTATCCCAAAAAACTACACTTAATTTAGTAAAACCTGAAGCCACTAGCTGTAAAGTAGAGGAGACATAACAAGTGTAACTTTTCTTCCCTCTTATAATTCATTGTAATAGAGTAACTATTCCTTCTCAAATACATGTCCATGTAGATATAAAAGTGTACAGGTAATATATATAGCTGATCCTTACTGTAAATTCTGCGAGGGAAACTGTGTACGTCATTAGGCAGGTGGAGTTCAGTTGCTAGACTAGCTGTGGGTCCATCAGGGGGAGGGATAGGAGAGGGTACAGGAGGTCCAGGGGAGACAGCAACACTACTAGATGCAATTGTCATTGGAATAGTTTGTGATCTTGTTGTATCAGCGCAAATGTCCACAGACTAGAGACATTAGAGGGGACTCTGTTGTAAGATTCCGCTGTTGTCCTTACGTAATGATCCTCTAAGAGAGGGGCGGTCGTTCAAATGAGGTCGTTTCTAAGATGGCTTTTGGAGATTATTATTGTTTCTCTGACGACAACAGATACAATAGCAACAGAGCAAACACAATAGCAAAATAATGAGGATAATAAACGACCACACCTACTGACCCAATATTACTGCAAATAAAAACACTTTCATGAAGACCCCACTACAGAATGAGAAAAATTTAAACCACACCCACTAATAAATATGTTTAGCTACTTCATAGAATGCACATACACATGTATATCATGTGGTTACCATAGTAACTAACAATGACACCTACAAGTACTCACATATAGTATTCTGATTGTTTGTATCACCAGATGTTGTAGTTTGTCGGGAGACAAACTTTCAATTCAAATTTACGTAGAATCAGAACCTCCTGTGTCAATTCTCACAAAAGAGACATATATAAATACTTATCGGTCGTTCGAAGATTGTTAATGATAAGAGAGCCGTTAGTATTAGCATTAATATGATCATGGATTGATAGGGTCAATACCAAAAATCCATTTAATTTTAGGCTTAGGTTTTCCTCTACAACACAATCTAATTGTATAGTAGAGCCCTCTTGTCGTTCGACTATAGGAGCAGGATGAGAATGAACCGACCAGGAACTATTTGAAAAAAATAAATAATAAATGAACTTTGTCCATGTACCATAATATCCCAAGTTGATAAAATGTTATAGTAAATATTATTAAAATACTACAAACTATATATTACTAATTTAAGTGAAACTAATCACATATGTAGGTGAATGTTGACAAAAAACATTGACAATTTGTTAGTAATCTTCATTCTCCATTGATAAACACAGTTAACACACAGGCATTGTATACTTAGTGAAGAATAAAAATTACATTAACATTCATTGCTTTCATTTCACACAAGTCATAACACTTAACAATTTACAAATGCAATTTACACCAATGGAAGACAGTCCCCATTTCAAACAATTTTAACTTATCAAAAAAAATATGTACAAAAGCTTTATGTACATGTACCAAAATGTTATTGCTATAGGAAACCTGACCACCCTCTATACTTACCGTTAACTGTGACGTGAAACTCTTGACTAAAGACATGATGTAATTCATCAGTAGCATTACAAGAGTACATCCCTTCATGATTCAAGGTTAACGAGCTTACAATAAGAATATTATTATTTGTACCACTAACTAGAAAACCATTAGCCGGATCAGGTAAAGGGTGGAGCCTCTATACCAGGTAACCATAACAACCCCATGTCCACCAGCCACAGGACACAGTACTTGTAATGTTTTGTTCCTTATACCTTTCACTTCATCAAGATCTCTCAACAAATAAATATCTGTACTCTATTAACTTGTAAAACTGTTTGACACACTGTGAATCGAGTTTGACAGGATACAAGAATATATATTATTCTTATCACTGGTGACTCGTGTAATATTCAAACACTAATATTAGAAAGGAGTTATTGAGACACTCCCCTCTGCAACAAGATCAGTGCTGCCATTTTTCCATTGAATATGTTATTTGTAGTATTTGATTTACAGGTTAGTATTAATGAGTGGTTTAACATAGCTTTAGGAGGTGTGGCTGTTATTTTCACTCTTGGGACGTCCTTCTACAATAACTTCAACTGAAGAATGACTTGGTTCTGAATTTAAGCTACTTGCTGTACAAGTGTAAGTCCCCCCATCAAATAATGTGAGGTTAGTAAGTTGTAATAATGAAGCATTAATGATATCACCATTTCGGTTTACGCCAACTAAGGTTAGGATTTGAAATGTGATGAGAGTAGTCACTGGAACAGTTAAGTTTGAGAGTCCCTTCAATACCAACTAATAACAGAACCCCTGTATGGTAACTGAATGAATACCTAAAGAATGAGAATATAGAAAATTAAAACATAGGCATGGAAAATTAAGAATGAAGATTTAGTACTTGTGGAACCTGTGCACAGGAATAGAACCAATTAGTAAAATAAAAATAAAACTAATCATTTATAGTAAAACATGAAAACTTATAAGTTTGAAAGTATAGGATTGAGTCTGTGAATATTATTAACCAATACATGCCCACAACAAGTCTACAACATTACTAACTATGGAGCTACATTATCATGACATAGTTTGAACAAGCTATTACTCTCTAATATCAATAAAGGGTGTGCTATGATACAACGCTATCATGTTGTCAATGCTAAAGATCAAAGGATACCACCTTAACTGTCTAACATAATTAGGATGCATATTTGCTAACTCGACATACTGATATCATAGTAGTCATGAAATTGTATGATATACATGTAAATAAATGTATATGACATGGTTTCCAAGTGATTAGTATTATGACATCATCACTGGTACAACACTATATTAGAATGAGCAGAGGAAGGTAGTAAAGGTCTAGGAAAGTTTATACTTATCTATCCATCCATTAATCTGTCTAATCTGTCCATTTATGTATCATAATATGTATATTATATTATTTAATATACTTACATTTTACTTGTAATGATACAGTGTCACTATCACTGTCATCAGAACGACTTGCACTACATTTGTATATCCCAACATCACTGTTCTGAATATTTTTAATAGTTAATAAGTTATCATTGCCAATAATGTATTTAGATCCAGTGGTAAGTTTGGTGTTACCTTTAAACCACCCTTGTTTTGTGTATGTTCCTGATATAGTACATGGTATGACTACATCAGATGTAAGTTGACTGCATTTGGTTGGATACAGGAATAACAACTGAAATATCTTCTGGTTCAGGAGCTACTGTTGAATCTGTGTGTGTGTGGAGAAAGAGAGAGAGAGAGAGAGAGAGATTTAAAAATTCTCATCCAAAATTGTATTAAAAACACTGACCAGGATTACGAACAAAGTATTTCTACTTGTTGTGATTCTCTGTTCCCAATAGTATGTTTGCTGCGCACCTGGTAATATCAAAATTAGAATTTTGTATATTACTAATCATTAGGACTGTGTTCATGTTATGATACGAGACACTACTATCACTAATGGTTTCCTCAAAAACGTGTCAGCTAATCATTGGCTGAGGATATCCAGTGGGGGGTTGACATTTTAAGGTAACAGTGGAACCTGATGTAACTTGATATTTGATTTTGATTGCCAGAGACAATGGCTCCATTTTCGCGGACTTCAGTGACTGTAGCACTACCATGGAGATCTGGGAATTGAATGGATTCATAATAAATGAATAAATGGATAAATAAGTACACAAATAGATGTATAGATTATCAATTACAAGATAGAGATATATATATGAATGGATGAACAGACAAGTCAGCAGATGGTCATTACAAATACAACTATTACTATTATAACACATTGTAATTAGCAATGATTAAAAGATCCAAAAAATGGTTATTTGTTTTGTCTTACATTCCACTGTTAAATTGAATGGAGAAGACATAGCTTCAGTACCATCAGTATAATTGGCTAGACATGTATACTGTCCTGAGTGACTCATATAGTTGGCATTGAGTATTGTAAGAGTACTGGGGGTGGAAATGGATATTCCAGAAGGCAGTCCTGCTCTTCCATCTTTCAACCATGTCAAATTAGCGGGGATTTTTTCGTATGAACAGTACAACATCACTGAGTGGCCTTCTTGGACTGATGAAGGCCCTGTAATGACTGGTAATTTCCATGAACTACAAGAGAGAAAGATGATTCGATGTACGTGGGATGTGATACTCGTCTCACCTATTTTAGCGTCGATAACAATAAACAGAGAAGAAAAAAGCCTCTTGATTTGGAAGACATTCTTTGCTTAGCTAGACTATTCACTAGTTTAATCAAACTTTGTAGCTATAAAAACACATTCGAGTTGACATAGCGGTTTACACTGAGAAGTGATGACCGTCAGACCACGCCTCTCTATTCCACGAGAGCCGCTAAGATAGTCATAGTTGAGATCATGTAACAAGTTAGTCGTTACAAATTTAATTTGCTCTTATTATATCAGTGGCTACAAGAACACCTCCACAATATTCCCATAAAAGTGTAGAGGAAGTTAGTTTGACTAGGCAAGGTAGCATCTTAACTGTGTTATTTTTTGCAAGATGTTACACCTTCACAATGAAATATTAATATGTTTTTAAGGATTAAAGTTTAACAAACAAGGTCTTTGAATTAGAATTACTTTCCCATCAATACAGACATTTTATTACTAAAAGAATGATCACAGACTCTTTATTATGAAAAACAACAAATTCCTTAACATAATGCAAAGCAAGGACATCCAATATAACAATGTTAACGACAATTATCAGGAGAACACCCTCACCAGAATCTAACCTCCGTCTTTTATTATTTGAAGCTCTCCAAAGAAATCATCAATGTCTCTGGATCTAACAACCTTTTGATGACATAAGAATAGATGTATCATTTTATTTTATTGTTTTGTAACTACCTACTTACCACTGTGGCAAAAACCTGCCAAAAATTTGGTTAACTCTTGTTTCATGTGGTATAACCTAATAATAGTAGAGATATAAAATGTATAGGACTTCTACTGTGACATATGTCCATCCATCCATGACAGTCACTTATCATGCATGGGAACCTATATGGGATTCTATGGTAGTTATGAAACTTAAGGGATCCATGGAACCTAATTGACCTAATAGAAATCATGGAACCTATGTAACCTAATGAGAATCCATGGAACCTATGTAACCTAATGGGAATCCATGGAACCTATGTAAACCTAATGGGAATCCATGGAACCTATGCAACCTAATGGGATCCATGAAACCTATGTGAATCCATGAAAACCTATGTAACCTAATGGGAATCCATGGAACCTATGCAACCTAATGGGAACCCATGGAACCTATGTAACCTAATGGGAATCCATGTAACCTAATGAGAATCCATGGAACCTATGTAACCTAATGGGAACCATGGAACCTATGTAACCTAATGGGAATCCATGGAACCTATGTAACCTAATGGGAATCCATGGAACCTATGTAACCTAATGGGAATCCATGGAACCTATGCAACCTAATGGGAACCCATGGAACCTATGCAACCTAACGGGAAACCCATGGAACCTATGTAACCTAATGGGAATCCATGGAACTTATGCAACCTAATGAGAACCCATGAACCTATGCAACCTAATGGAACCTATGCAACCTAATGGGAACCATGAAACCTATGTAACTAATGGGAATCCATGTAACCTAATGAGAATCCATGGAACCTATGTAACCTAATGGGAATCCATGGAACCTATGTAACCTAATGGGAATCCATGGAACCTATGCAACCTAATGGGAACCCATGGAACCTATGCAAACCTAACGGGAACCCATGGAATTATGCAACCTAATGAGAACCCATGAAACTATGCAACCTAATGGGAATCCAGGAACCTATGCAACCTAATGGGAACCATGGAACCTATGCAACCTAACGGGAACCCATGGAACTTATGCAACTAATGGGAATCCATGAAACCTATGCAACCTAATGGGAATCCATGGAACCTATGCAACCTAATGGGAACCCATGGAACCTATGCAACCTAACGGGAACCCATGGAACTTATGAACCTAATGGGAACCCATGGAACCTATGCAACCTAACGGGAACCCATGGAACTTATGCAAACCTAATGAGAACCCATGAAACCTAGTAACCTAATGGGAACCATGAAACCTATGTAACCTAATGGGAATCCATGAAACCTATGTACCTAATGGGAATCCATGAAAACCTATGTAACCTAATGAGAATCATGAAACCTATGCAACCTAATGGGAATCCATGAAACCTATGCAACCTAATGGGAATCCATGGAAACTATGTAACCTAATGGGAATCCATGAAACTATGTAACCTAATGGGAATCCATGAAACCTATGTAACCTAATGAGAATCCATGAAACCTATGTAACCTAATGGGAATCCATGAAACCTATGTAACCTAATGGGAATCCATGAACCTATGTAACCTAATGGGAATCCCATGAAACCTATGTAACCTAATGGGAATCCATGAAACCTATGTAACCTAATGGGAATCCATGAAACCGATGTAACCTAATGGGAATCCATGAAACCTATGGTAACCTAATGGGAATCCATGAAACCTATATAACCTAATGGGAACCTATGGAACCCAATGAACTTATAAAGCCTGAGAGAATCATGGAACCTACCTATCTTCTATCTATCTATTAATACCTTGTATCATTCCACTTGCTGTCATGTCCCATAGTTGATCCCAGTGCTTCAAGACCAGCTTCATGAATATACTTTGTGCTTTTGAGCTCTTTCTTCATAAGCTTCACACTATCCAATTGTTACAGAGATAAGTTATATTATGTTCTCATACATTTTAGTACAAGAACTACATTGACATAACTCAGTACGCCAATTAGAGAGGAAATATGCTGGACCTGAGAATTGCTGATCTAGCGTTTTTTTCGCTGTCATAAGAAGACAGTTAGTTGGGTCAGTAATTGCTTTTCAAGATCTTTTTGGTTTTTTGAGATAGTGGTATCATCAGTATGAGTCTCTGTGGGAAAGAATTGGTTTCTGTCTTAACTGAACCAGTTTCAGTTTGAGTCTGTGGGTACTTTCTCCAGAATCTGACTCTACTTTGACTGTCGTTGATAACTTGGAGTCTTTACTCACTACATCCTCAGTTTCAGACTTTGGAGAATCCATACCACTTATAGCTTCAGTTGAAAGGATAGATACATCTTCAGCCTCTGTGGTTTATGGAAGGACTATGTAATTGATAACATCGGAGGAAAATGGAGACGTATCATACAAAGATCACAAACCATCTCTTCATATGATTGAGGTGGGGGACAGCCAAGATGCTAAAGGATACCTTTTTTTAGACTAAAGGGAGAATGACCGTCTTACCCTAGAATGATACCAATCTTCACACACTATAACACTGTAGCATTTCGTCCTCAATCTGAAAAAGAGAGAAGAAACAATTTACATTAATACAACATATTAATTCATTTTTCAAAAACCTTTAGAAATGACCACTTGTAGAGTTACTGAAACCTACATGGATACTATTCATCCTCCCCCCCTCATACTTTGGGACCTTGAAATCTATTTTTAATACAAGGGTCCAATGAATTAGAGTCAAGTAATCTTTAATAAGAAATATTCATACCTCATCTTCATTATCTGGGTAAGGTCTTTTACACGTACAATAGACACCTTTAAAATTATGATTATAAATATTCTCCTCATTTTGGGGATCTTTGTTCTAAGGGAATATAACATACAAAAATTATGAAATGTATTAATAACAATTACCCTCGCCCACGCACCAATACAGTTGAGGGTTAATAAGTAACCAGTGTAACATGTTAACTTATATTGAGTTAATGATGTTTGGTGAATGTAAAGTATATTGTTTTCCAGTTTATCACATTTAACTCACAGGATAAAGATGACAAGGATTACCAGCAAAACGAGAGTTGCCACAAATCACATCGAAAAATGACTATCAATGAAAATATTCATAAATCTGATATTAATTATAAATATTTCATGTTCTATGATTGTTTCTATAGCAATGATTTTAAATAGATATTATTGAAGAGATTATAAAGTAAACAGCGTAACTAATAATAATTAATTTGATAAATCACACTAAATTGAAGGCCTACAATTCAGTCAGCACTGAACACAAAAGCGATTCCATTTGTCGTAATTAATAAAATGCAATGGAAATCTTTAAGGTCTATATTAATGGGTAATGATTTTCATTGTTATACTTTAAACCTTAATTTGGATCAATGTATGGGTCCCCCTAGGTGACAGGTTCCCCTGATAAAATGTTAATAATGTATAATATATTTAAGCACTCTGTATACTTGAAAGAATTACAGGATTAGTACTACATGACTGGTATATTCCTTGGTTGTGTTAAGCACTCACCGTTTAGTATAAAGCTCATATAACTCATGTCCTTCATGACAATGTAGACTGCATGCTAGACATATTCCAGCTGAAGGAGACGTATAGGCACGCAAGTAGCACAAGAAAAAACAGCTTGTCGAGTTATATCCCCCTGTTATAATACCCATAATAATGAATTTATCAAAAATTAAAAATAAAACTTTGCGTTAGTGTTACCCTCAGGGTATGTACAATTTGTATCATCTGAGCCACCAAGAACAGCGTAGCTGTGTCTGAAGCTCCTGGTCCTCTTCAATAACATCTTTTAGTGAGATAACAGAATCTTCATCTCTCATCTTTGCCACGTTTGAGTATAAGGTGGAGTGTTTGTCGCGCGCAATCAAGCGGATATCAACGATAATAATTATTAACCGTTAATTAACTTAAAGTTAGTAAAAATTTATATAATAATAATAATTATTAATATTAAGTAATTGCATTCCATGCATTTTTTAAACATCAGCTTACCAGAGCTGATTATAGTAATAATTCTCAGGACATAAACCACACAAAACATAAGATATAATACAAATGACAATTAAAACAACACATAGTAATATGAGGAGCATGAGCTAGAAAATAGACTGTATAAGAGGAGATGCTTAAAGAAAATATAGAAAGAGTGATATAAGTAAATAATACAGTATCTTATAAAATTGTGCACCAGCTCCTATACATTGAGTCGGCTTAACTATTTTACTTGAATTAAGTTCCATAACTGTAGCAATAGCTTCATCAAAACAGCTTTGACATTGTAATGTGTACGTGATGAACACTCAATATAGGTGACTGCTTCATGCTTGACGCTGCTCTTAGTCCTCTGATCTACTTATATATCTTCTGCTTGCAGATTTAAAGTCTCTTAATAAAGTGCATTGGTCTCTTTTATCTGTATGAGTGCCAACTAGAATCACTGGTACTCCTGGACAATGTCTCTTTAGTTCTTTTAATCCATTTATTGCGAGCATTTTCAAATGAGTTGTAGTCAGTGACAGAGAAACATATTAAAGCGACGTCTTCGCTGAGGGATAACATAGTGGTCTTAAGTGACCGAAATCATCTGTTCTGAGGTGTCACAAAGTGTCATATTGATTCTCTTTCCATGAACAGATAGAGATGCTATGAAAAGAAAGAAAGGAAAGTCAATAAATGAGGATTATAAGTGACAGTCTAATAATAATAGTATTGTACTTAAAAAATGACTTACTTGAAAATTTATCATAGATAGTTGGTGTGTGTTCTGCTATGAACTTCTCCCAGTGTAACTCATCAACATGGCTGTCTTACCAGACCCACTATCTCTACTATGACACATTTTAGGGACTGTGGTGTTAAACATTCCATGTAGGCTTGTACTGGTGAGTAAGATACGACTGATCCACTTCTCTCCCGTGATGCAAGAGGAAAGTACGTCTCTATGAAGTTCAAATTGACAGCAGATTTGCTGCGAGGGACGTAACGAATACTTGGAGGACATCTTCCTATCAGGACAGGAGAAGAGGCAGGAGACGAGGAGCATGAAGAAGACGCAGTAGATGGGGGAGTTACTGCTAGGAGAAGATGAAACAGAGGAACATCTCACAGGAGAATGTGGAGGACTGCTTTTCACAAGTAAGGTATGATGTTGTTGACTAGCATCGACAATAGCTGTGGGAGGAGGACTATCTTTGCCACCCATGACTTTTTGATCGTAAGAAAATATCAATTTCTTTATTGCTGAAAGAGTTCAGAAGTTAGCTGCGAGTTTTGCTTGACTTCATTCTTTTATACTAGCGCATGAAGTTGAGGGGGGTGTCTACCGATTGTGACGTAAATTATCGCTTCGAATTTGGCAAATTTTTACAAACTGGTCGACAACATATCTGGCCCTGGCCTGTAGCAGAAGATTCAAAGCATTCTTACCTGAAACAAAAGCACTGATGACAAACATGTTCAAGAGAAATAGGGAGGAAATAAGAATTTTTGAAAAATAGCAAATTGAAAGCTTAAATTGTTGAAATTTCAAAAAAAGAGAAAAGAAATTAATCATTAACGTTAATCTATCACATCATTAAGATATGATATTTTCCTTCAATAATTTTAAATGTCCCAATGAGGCAGCCATTTCAATCCATGCATCCTGCTCTCAGGATCATCAGATTTAGGACCAGTCATTCCATAAGACAATGGCATAAATGCTATGAAAATTGTAATAAGGAGAGAGAGAGAGGAGAGAGAGAGAGAGAGAGAGAGGAGAGAGAGAGAGAGGAGAGAGAGAGAATAGTGAGATGAGATAGAGAGAGAGAGAGAGAGTGAGAGAGTTTGCTAATTCATCATTGTGTCTTAATTTAAAAAGTCAAATACTCTGTTTTATGATGTAAGGCCATTTTTATGAGTGTAATAGGAAACATAAATGCCATTTGTGGGATAAATACATTTAATGAGTGTTTGTCAATTACCGCCTACGCGCGGAAATTTGTGGGTCTTCCGATAAAAAAAATTAATGCTTTAGGCCATAAACCTACTCAATCAAGTTCTAGACCTCTAAAAAGCCATAATCAAGTGTTACTCGTAAGACACCTCTAATAACGAGGCCAATGTTCTAAATGCCAAAAACATGACTATTATCACAATTAACGGAACATACTAATTCCTGAATGAATCCAAATAAATAAGTTAATTTCCCCCAAAAATATATTTAAAAAAACCCCAAA